>NW_005879078.1:0-7215 GCF_000147115.1 Myotis lucifugus | reverse complement strand
CACCCTCTATCACCCACAGAGCAGGGCGACCAGGGGGTTAGGGTGCTGCACCCTGTCACACACAGAGCCGCAAGGGCGATTAGGGGTTTGGGGATCTCCCCCCTATCAGGCACAGAGCAGGGCTGGTCAGGGGGTTGGGGCACCTTCCCCTGTCACGAACAGAGCAGGGCAGATAGAGAGGTTGTGGCCCCGCCCCCTGTCACACACAGAGCTGCAGGGCGATCAGGGGATTTGAGTGCTGCCCCCTGTCACGCTGATCCCGGTGCCGGGAGGCATATTACCCTTTTACTATATAGAATAGAGGCCTGGTGCACGGGTGGGGGCCGGCTGGTTTGCCCTGAAGGGTGTCCTGGATCAGGGTGGGGGACCCCACTGGGGTGCCTGGCCAGTCTGGCTGAGGGGCTGAGGGCCGTTTTCAGGCTGGCTGGTGACTGAAGCTCCCAACCGCTCTTTTTTTTCTTTCTTTTTTTTTATTCTGGGCCAGCTTTAGCTCTGAGGCCTTGGCTGCTAAAAGCAGGTTTCTGGCCTTTGTTTACCTTCTGTATTTGATACAATGTTGCGGTCCGGCTCGCTGAAGCCCGGCTGGCTAATGCAGGTTTCTGGGGTTTTGTTTAGCTTCTATATTTGCAACATAGTTGCTTAGAGTTGCAGCTGAGAGGCTGGCAAGTCAGGCGGGGAACGTTGGAGTTCGCCGTCACTGGAGCAAGCAAGCTTCCCTGTTTGCTTCAGTGCATGGCTGCCGGCCGCCATCTTGGCTGGCAGTTAATTTGCATATCGCCCTGATTAGCCAATGGGAAGGGTAGTGGATGTACGGCTAATTACCATGTTTCTCTTTTATTAGATAGGATTGTATACATTATATCCAGCTCTTAAAGAATGAGGGAGTCTTGCCCTAGCCAGTTTGGCTCAGAGGATTGAAGGTTCCCAGGTTCAATTCTGGTCAAGGACACATACCTCAATTGCAGGCTTGATCCCTGGCTCCAGGTCTGGGCACCTGCAGGAGGCAACCAATCGGTGTGTCACTCTCACATCGATGTTTCTCTCTCTGTGTCTCTCTCCCTCCCTTCCACTCTGTGTAAAAATCAATGGAAAAGCCGTAACCAGTTTGGCTCAGTGGATAGAGCGTCAGCCTGTGGACTCAAGGGTCCCAGGTTCGATTCTGGTAAAGGGCACGTACCTTGGTTGCGGACACATCCCCTGTAGGGGGTATGCAGGAGGCAGCTGATTGATGCTTCTCTCTCATCGATGTTTCTAACTCTCTATCCCTCTCCCTTCCTCTCTGTAAAAAATCAATAAAATATATTTTTTAAAATAAATAAATTAAAAAGGGGGGGGCCTATCTCTGGTCCCTATACTTTGTAAAATAAATAAATAAATAAATAAATAAATATCAATGAAAAAAACATCTGCAGGTGAGGATAAAAAAAAAAGAATGAGGTAGTCTGATGTACTGACAGAGAAAGATTTCCATGATATATTGTTGTGCCAATAAAAAAAATCATAACAAAGAATATTTAGGGTGATTATCTTTTTTGCTTTTAAAAAGATGTATACAAAAATATTTGTAAGCATTTGTACATTAAAAAAAAAGGTCTGAAACAACAAACTAAATTCTCCTGGGGAAATAGTTATAAACAGAGATAGTGTCATATTTACTTCATATACTTCTAAATTTTTATTTAAAACTAAGCATTTACTCTTGTAATTAAAATAATTACTCTTGTAATTAAAACATAATTATGGGTTAAGAGAATAAAGAAGAATAAAATTCTCATACTTTTATACAACTACTACTTAGGAAGATAAACTACAACCCAGCTGGTAACTATCCGCAAACCTCCTCACAGAAGTTAAAGTGTATAAGCCAAAAGATGCTTGGTGTTGTCTTAGCCAAGATTATACAGATTAAAAAGCAGGGATGCATAGGAGCAAACTAATTCAAAGAAAAATTAGAACTACAAGTTTTGGGGGTACAAAGAGAATAGCTCACTGAAACAAAGGTTATTTAAGTAAACAAAGGAAATCAGTTTGAGATAGTCTCAAGATGAGATAGTCTATTTACATCTGAGAAGGGATCCAGTAAGCAGGTAACTATTGTCAGTTCTAAGACAAAGAGATTACGTGGTAGGTCACAGAATATTAGACAAACTTATCTTGGAGACAATTCAGATGGCTGGCAGGAGAAGAACCCATAGGTGGTTAGAGCTATTTCAATATCAAGGGATGAGATAACTAGAACCAGAAGTAAGAAATGGAGAGGAAAAGACATATTCGGACGGTCCCATTCTTAGACCTAGTCAAGAGGAATGAGATTTCAAGCTTCAGAGGGCCCCACATATCACAAAATTTAAAAAATAAATAAATTTAGTGAACATGTCTTTCTGAATCCAATGCTCTGCGCTGATACAGCAAACCCTTAACTCTAAACATCCCCTGTACTAACACCTCTTAGGTCCCAGTGAAATGCTTTTGCACCTTTCTTGCCCCTGTGTCCAACACCATGAAGGCTGTCGGTTGTGCTACTGCTGTCAGCTACTCCAGACACTGCTTTGGAGCACAGGGGGGCTTGAGCAGCCGGAGTGCTTACATCCAAGAACAGACCATGGGAGTGTTGGGGAAGGTTGAAGAGGGTAAAGAGGGTCAAACATATGGTGACAGAAGGAGACTAAACCTGGAATGATGAGCACACAATGCAATATACAGATGATGTATTGTATTATAGTATTGCACACTTCGAACTTGTATAATCTTATTAACCAATGTCCTCCCTCAACATTTAATTTTTTTAAAATATATTTTATTGATTTTTTACAGAGAGGAAGGGAGAGGGATAGAGACTTAGAAACATCACTGAGAGAGAAACATCAATCAGCTGCCTCCTGCACACTCCCTACTGGGGATGTGCCCGCAACCAAGGTATATGCCCTTGACTGGAATCGAACCTGGGACCCCTGAGTCCACAGGCTGACGCTCTATCCACTGAGCCAAACTGGTTAGAGAAACATTTAATTTTTTAAAAATGTATAGATTAGTAAGCAAATGTGGTAAAATATTAATAATTAAGAAACCTAAAAAAGTGCAAACTATAATTTATAAAAGCCATCCTCTTAGTATAAGTGCAATAGATTGTTGCATTAAAAACCTATTTCCTAGTAAAGTTGAGCAACCATCGTCTTACTTCTCTTTGTATTTCAGTTTGTGGTTCCAGAATCCTCATGAATTAGTGTATATTTTAAAACAATTGCTCCTGGAAACTGAAGTATACTTTGCAATATGAAACAATTCATTTACTCTTAAGTTTGAGGATCTAATATGTATGCAATAAAGATTTTTCACTACTGCTAATAGTTTCATTTTGACAAGAATAGTTAGTAAGACTGAATTAAAAAAAAATTTTTTTAATCCTCACCTGAGGCTATTTTTTCACTGATTTTTCAAGAGAGTGGAAGATAGAGGGAAAGTCATAGAGAAATATTGATGTGAGAGAAACACATTGATTGGTTGCCTCTTGCGCACACCCCAACCAGGGCCTGGGTCAGGGAGAAGCCTGCAACCCAGATACGTGCCCTTGACCAGAATCGAACCTGGGACTCTTTGGTCCGAAGGCTGACACTGAGCCAAACTGGCTAGGGCTTGAATTAAATTTTTTAATTAAATTAAAAGATTAGCTTTATCTAAGTGATTTTGTTTTTAAAAAATTGTAACTCATTATTTGTATTTTACCTTTTAAAATTAATAGCTAAATTTAATATTTTAGAAGAAAATAACTGTTTTGAAAACACATTGAAAAATTAATTTCCATTCTTGCTAAAATATATTTAAATTTTGTACACTTGAATACAATTACATTTTATTTTTTTAATCCTTTAGATCATCCCTGTTAATAGAATACAAATTATGTGAAAATCTTGATTATAACAATATTATTGGTGACTTTGCTGGAAAAAAAACGAGAAAATAAATTTTATTAAGTACAGACATAATCATTTAGGAAATATGTCTTTATTTTAGCACTCATCTAAACATTGTCAGCTCATCAACAATACACCCAGACATGAGCAATTATAGTAATTAAATTCAGTTGTCTTTGACACTTTGCCAACTTTCAGTCACATATAAACCATAGCTTTACTTATATTATTCTATTGTATCATTATGAAGGTATTATTTGTCCAGGCAAAAGGGAACATATTTTATTCCACAGTTTGTGAGCTCAATTTTTTAGTATTTTTAAGTATTTAGACACAGAATATGTGGGCCACTATTATTTTACTCTTGCCCTAGGTCCTTCAAGTGACAGGGGCATTTCTGGATTCCAGAAATATACAAAGAAAGATGGGGAAGCAAAGAAAGTGGAAATGTTAAGGATAAAAAAAGATTATGAAACTGTGGTCCCACTGACAAGAAAAGGGAAGTTGGATTGGGCAACTTGATCCATCTGTTGTTTCAGAAAGCCTGGTGAGAATGAGTAGTTGCAATCAGTCATAAACCTGAAGTCATAACTGAGGAACTAGAAATTCAGAATCGGAACCATCAATCAGGAATAACAGGAGGACGACTTTGGAATCTTTCCCTTCAGGACTGTATAGCAATGACTGAGGTGAACATTATGCTGGATGGAATCCTATTTATACATTCCTACTACAGACAATTCCAGTGTGGTTCTTTAACCGAAATTTCAGAAACATAAGCATAATGTTTTAGAATTTTTCTGTCACACCATGTGATTGCTAGAAGCAAATTTTATTAAAGTCTCTAAATATTTTCTATTACTGTTTTCTGAAAATCACTGCCTTTGCACCGAGGCATTGTTTTACATTATGTGGTCTCAGGTGACCTCTTCCTCATGTTCCTCATATTTTATATTGAGGCTACATTTTTTTCTTAGGTTACCTGACACTTTACAAAAAAGGACCAACCACTGTCTACTTGGCCTCAGGTCATCTATGTCTTGACTGGTCCCTTTTTCTTTCTCATCACATTTACCACCCAGGTGGTCACAGCCAATGTCTGTGGTGGTCACACACTGTCCATTTTCATGCCCTCAGTCCTGCTGGTCTGACTGATCCTAATGACAGATTTTTTCCTACAGGAGATGAGTCTAGAAATGCTTCCCACAGACTGGAGAGGCTCTCAGCAAAGAACTATGAGAAAGACTACCCCCATCCGAACAAATACCTTAGCTCATTCCTTTTTTTCAGATCTCTCTGTCCCAACCACCACCACTCAAGTCTTCAGGAACCTTCCAGGGTCAACACAACGCTTTCTGCAGTCTTTCAACACTTTTTAATTTTTTAAATATGTTTTTATTGATTTCAGAGAGAGAAATAGAAACATCAATGATGAGAGAGAATCATCAATCAGCTATCTCCTGCACACCCCCTACTAAGGATCGAGCTTACAACTTGGGCAAGTGCCCTGACTGGAAATGGAATAGTGACATTCTGATCATAGGTCAACACTCAACCACTTAGCCACACTGGCCAGGCTCAATATTTTTTAATCTTTTAACAGACTGTCCTTTTTCTTATATGAAGTTAAGAGGTAGTATCCCTAACCTCTACTCACATTCAATTTATGTTGTTCTTTAAATTCAGTACAAGACAATTTAGGAGGGAGAAACTAAAGTGATATACAACATTGAAGAATTCCCATGTGTGACCCTGTTCTTGGATAAGGCATATTATTAACATGAGTATTCCAGAGGGAAGAATGGGAAAAGTCACTAAAATATATTCAGGTAACAGTGAACATTCTAGTTGATCTAGAGATGGTTCCTCAACAACTGAGATGAAGTCAACATTCCCCACTGACATGCTTTCCTTCTTTTTCCCTATTAGGAATCTTTCAGAGCCAGCTTTGAATATTTACTTTCTTACTTTCCCAGGAAGAAATTTAGAATTTCAAAATGCTGGCCTCTTTTGCACGAAAAATTTCCTACCAGAGGGCCTGCTCTGTTCAGTTCCTTGGCCTGGTGGTAGATTAATGTTCTTTGTGATAGATCACTGATCTGAACATTTTTTATTTTCACAGTTTTCTTATGTGTTTCACAATAAAAAGGTTAAAAATTATTAATAATTAAACATATGTATTTTAAACTTAATGTGCTCTGGATATTTGCTTATAACTACCATGTTCCTTCTTTCAAGAAGTGTGGATTTCCATCTGTCATGATTTGCAGTCAGATTCCAAAACAGGGGACCTAACTCTGAATAAGAACCCATGGAAATCATTAAGACCCATTTTCATGAGGACATAATCCAAGTCTAGAAGCAGCTCCAGTTTAAGTATGCCAGATTTGGGGATCAAATCCCTTTTAGTCTGTGAAGAGGACTGAAATTTTAATCAACTA
Organism: Myotis lucifugus; assembly: GCF_000147115.1. Classification (NCBI taxonomy): domain Eukaryota; kingdom Metazoa; phylum Chordata; class Mammalia; order Chiroptera; family Vespertilionidae; genus Myotis; species Myotis lucifugus. The sequence continues at coordinate 863 of NW_005879078.1, read as the reverse complement.
TTTTCTAGCTCATAGAGGCCCATATGGTGTTGGGTCATTTTGATCATGGGAATACTTTGACATTGCACATCACTTTAGTTTCCTCTTCTAAAGGAAAGCCACAACACCTTCCATTTAAGGAGCTACACTGGATGGAAGCTATCCCAAGAGCCCATTGATGTCTGCTGGCAAAGCAACCGGGGCAAGTCACGCATGAGTAGTTTCCTTGCTAATGTTTTGGCATGTCATGATTATGCACTGCTAAGTCTTTGTCAGAAATAGACCTGTTGCCAATGTTTGTTGTTCATGCCTGTTGTTATTAATTTTCTTTCTTCCCCTCCCCTATAGCAAACACGCTCTGTTGTAAATGATAAGGAGAACAAGCAAGGAAGCTGAAGGTTGCTGTCCTTCCCCTTGGCTTGCAAAAGCAAAGGGAGATGAGGTACAGGACAGGGTCAGAGGAGTGTATCAAACAACCTCAAAAAAGGAAGTTCATTAGTATGAATTCCTAAATATAAAGCAGTTGGACACCTCCTTGGTTGCATATTGGAATCACTTGGGGAGACTTGAAAAGGCTGATGTCTGGACCCCTTTCCCATCATTCAGTGTGTCAGGCAAGAGCATAAGGGTTTTTAGTAAGTTCATGAGGTGATGCTAATGTGAAGTCAAGATGGAGAACCACTGCTGTAGACTCAGTGAGCCGTCAAGACAACAATCTGCCCTTTAATCATTTCTCATCACTGAATTGTACCCTCTCAGTCATCATGGGACTATGTTACATCCATCCAGGTCCTACAAGCCCAGTTAGTCTTGCCCTCTCTCTTACTTTTTTAACAAATTTATCTTTATTGTTGAAAGTATTACAGATGTTCCCCCCCCAATTG
>NW_005879077.1:0-7217 GCF_000147115.1 Myotis lucifugus | reverse complement strand
AAAATAATTTTCAAAGAAAAACAGATAAAGTAGAATCATTCAATTTTTATGAAGATAAAAAATGTCACGTAAGTCAGCCTAGCTGTAATTTATTACCATGAAATATTCTAGGCATTTTTATATTTTGAAAGGAATGGTCACATTCTGGAAGACAGTTTGGCAATTTCTCATAAAGTTAAAGAAACACTTACCATATGACCCAGTAATCTCACTCCTGGGTATTTACCCTAGAGAAATAAAAACTCATGTTCATACAAAAACCTGTGCACGAATATTCATAGCACCCTTATTTGCAATAGCCAAAATTGAGAAACAATCCATTGACCGTTTAAAGGTAAATGGATAAACTATGGTACATCCATATTATGGAATACTATTCAGCAGTAAAAAGGAATGAAATACTGATACATGCAGTGACTTGGATGGATCTCAAGAGCATTATGCTGAGTTAGGGGGAAAAGCCAATTTTGAAAGGTTACTACTATATGATTCCATTTACATAACATTCTAAAAATGACAAAATTACAGTGATGGAGAATAGATTAATGATTCTAAAGTTATCTCAAAATAAGAAGTTGGAAAAAAAAAAAGGCCTGACCTTAGGAAGATGGCTAATGGGAAAAAGAATTGTACATTTTATGACACTGATGTCTATTTTCTTTTAGACTTCAGCTAAAATGTGGGGTGGAGGAGGTTTGGGATGGGAATCAGACTTCAGCACATGATTTATCATTTGTTCCTATGCCACAGTGGGTAGTGGAGGGAGATGTGTGTCATAGAAGGACCTTGGGACTTGATGTGAGCAAATCTTTCTCTGTATTTTTTGTTTTGATTCTTTTGCTTATATGCAGTGTGACCCTTGGTAAGACCCATAAGTGAACACTCCATTTTTAAATTTATAAAATGGGTATCATATGGGGGGAGATGGAAGCGGGCATGTGGGAGATAAATGGTGATGGAAGGAGACTTGACTTGGGGTAGTGATGTGTTGTGGAATTGTGCAACCTGAAACCTGTATAATTTTGTTAATCAGTATCACCCCAATAAATTCAATACAAGGAAAACAAATAAAATGGGTATCATAATCTCTTCCAACTTTAATAAGATTTTCATAGGATTTATCTGAGATAGTTCATAAATATGATTTATAATTTAAACTATGAAATTTTATTCCTGTTCATGTAACACCAGATAGCCCAACTCTCAACCTTCTGGTATTTTCAGCTTCAAAAGAAGAGTACTTATGTAAGTACATAACCACAGTGAATTAGTGCACAAGTAATCAAAAGTCAAAAATGAAGCAAAGGCTCACTTATCTTTTGTTTCAAGGAAGGCTGTGAGTTGAGCATTTAGCTCAATGTGGTTCTTTCTTTCAAACCAGAAGGGTCCCGAGGGAAAGTAATGCACTGTTTTCTTTCGTAATTAAAGAAAAAAAATCAGTAAGTTATTTCTAACAAAAAAAAAGAGATCGTTCTGCAGCATTTTCAGTTGGAACTTTTGCTTATGTTTAAAAATGAGGAAAATAAAAAAGTCCTTTCCAATTGTGGCCAGTAGAATTAGGATTATCCCTTTCATGGCATCAGGTACCACATGAAAATCTGGATCCTAAAAAGAAAGTTGCTAATCTAACATGGTCTCCCACCAACCCTTTAATAAATTCATTTTCCCTGCTCCATCATTATTCTTCCAAATGTAGATTAAATGGATTATGCTGTAATTAAATTTGACTCTCAGAAGAGGCAGTGCTTTAGAGCAATAGGCTCTAGGGAGGCAGAATTCTATTACTAGCTTCACTGCTGACTTAGGGGCCAGGTATGAGCCCCCCCCCTTATTTCACGGCACCTCAATTCTTCTGTCTATAGAGTGAGATAAACAATGTCTCAGAGGGACATGGTGCTGCTGCTTTATGAGCTCTACATTCTAATTGCGCTCCAAATTCCTTGATGGAAAAGTGCTCTTTGAAGAATTAAAGATGTATTTATATTTTTGTTGTGACTCTTAACAGGAATGAAGCTTTAAAATCTAATTTTAAAAGCCTCCTACTGCACAGTACATTACCCACTTTCTTAAATACTGCAATCAGCTGTGCACTGAGTAGCTCTGTGGTATTTATTAAAAATAAAAAATAAAACACTGCAAAAACGTACTGTAGAACATTTTCAAAGCTATGTGCAGCGGTTTAACGGCAGGACTTCCATTGAAGTTAATGGGACTCATACTGGCAAATTCCAAGCACCATTTTGAAAATTTACCCCATAGTGATAGTTTAATGTTTCTTATTGATCATAAGTTTTCAGATAACATTTCGAGGCAAAAAGGGACAACTTATCAAAGGAAATAAATAATCTTTAATGAGATAACTCTGCATTGCCACTGTTCTAAGTAAGAGGATGCTCACAGTCCTTTGGTAATCAGGCTCTTGGGGATTGTTTATCGGTGACTGCTGCCAATGGGGCTGAGAAAAGTTTTCACCATATTCTCCTAATTCCTGTGGCTTATAGAAAATAACACATTTCCTTTTCAGTTTTGATATTTCATGTTTGCAAGGGTAGAGATATAGTTATATGGGAAAGTAAGAGGGAATAGATTTATATTCTTCTGAATGAGTAAAATTTGCATACTGCTGATACAAAGTTCAAACAGGTATAGATAACTAAAAAACCCAGAGCTTTGTATATCCATACTTTTTGTTGCCTGATCAAAATGTGTTTTTCTTAGTCCAAATATTCAGCATCATACCTGCCACTGATCTATTGGATCTTTAACTAGTGTGGTTACCTGATACTAGAAGCTGCCTTATATCAGGTAACTACTAGTATATGCCCTCATATGGCCTACATGACCCTCATGTGACCTCTGCCTATCTGTCTATCAGCTCCTACTCCTCTCCCCACTACTCACTGAGCTCCAGCCAAGATGTCTCTCCCTTGGACAAGCCAAGCTCATTGGGTTTTAAGAATGTTTGCAATTACCATTTTCGGGCCTGGAAAGATACTGCCTAAATCTTCTCATGACTGGTTCCCTTTTAATATACAGGTCAACTTGAGGGTCTATTCTTTAGAAAGACTTTCTCAGGCCCCCCAATCTAAAGAAGCCCCTGACATCTCTGTTTTATTTTCTTCATTGCATGTCTCTCCAGTTGATATCTTACTTTTCAAAATTATGTTTGTGTATTTTTTTTTTTTTGTCCATGGGATATTCGTTCTATGAGTAGGACCTTGCCCATTTGGTGCAACACAATCTCTCCAGCATCTCGAATTATACTTGGACATGGTGCACATTGTATAAATGTTTGTTGGATGACTAAACTAAAAACCCGGGGTACCTTTTGCTCCCATGTCTCATACAATTTGTAATGAGATTCTATATCTTCTCCCCACAAGTACTTCCACCTCCATCACCTTTACTTGGTGTCACCATAATTAGTCTCCCTCCTTCCAGTTTTGCCCTTCTTTAAGAGCCCAGGAGACTGTACTCTTACAGGCAAGGACCATGTTCCATTCATCTTTGAGTTTTTTACACATAAGACCATGTTTAGCATGTAATAAGTGCTCTGTCTGTGAATGAATTTTCTTACAGAACATTTGATAGTACAGAATATTAGTACAATATATCACAGTGCTCTACTGAAGTTTATAGAAAGAGTGGGAAATAATCATTTGTTATTTATTTCCCTCTAAGGGCATTTTCTATATGGTTAAGTCATACCAGCTAATCAAGCTACTTTGTAAGTTCAAATTTGTGCATCAGGTCAACAATCACCTAAACAGGTTTCTGAATAGTCTACTAATGTTAATAAACGTTCAAAGGCTTTTCTGGGAGTAACATTACATATCCTGGAGATGTTTCCAAGTAGGAAATACATGGGGAACCTCATGATAATTCTGCTTAAGAGCATATGCAATCTGATACAAGGCAAGTAAAACTACTTTAGAGCCCAATTTCCCCTTTAGGTTAGAGAACAGAAATAAGTGACCTGATACTAAACCTGGTGGAATTAAGACTGATACTGCAAGGAAAGTCATTTTGTAAAGTCCAACTTCTCATTCAAAAATCTTGGATTACTAAAGATGAACATAAAAGTATCAGGTTCTTTGTGAGTTGATGACAATGAATAAGATTCAATTACATTTAAACAAGGGTAATTTTGTCATAGTTGGGTAGTGTGGTACAACGGAAAACAGATAATTGCTTGGTCGTTGTCCTGGGTATGGGAAATAGATAATTGCTTGGTCAGTGTCCTGGGTTCCTGGCACACTGCTCTCAAAATCCTTGGAATCTCTGGAATGATAAATATCTTTTGTATGCTAATGAGATGACCATAGTTTTAAGATTGGGACCAGTTACCAGAAAGACCAAAGCATGGTTAGAGAGTTGGAACTTTAAGCCCAACCCTGGACCTCTGGAAAGGGAAGGAGGTCTAGAGATGAGTTCAATCAAGAATGGTCAACGATTTAATCAATTGTGCCTAAGGAATGAGAACTCCATGAAAATATCTAAACCATGAGGTTCTGAGGGCTTCCAGGTTGGTGAACACATTGAGGTGCTGGGAGGGTGGCATGCCTGGAGAGGGCATGGAAGCGCCATGCTAGTCATTGCCCCACGCCAAATAACTGTCCTATGCTTCTCTTCCATTTGCCGTGCTGGAATTGTATCTTTTATAATTAACCAAAAATAGTAAGTAAAGCACTTTCCTCAGTTCTGTGAATCATTTTAGTGAATTCTCAAACCTGAGATGGGGGATATGGAAACCCTTATAGTTGTAGTTAGCTGGGTAGAAGCATGAGTAGGGAACCTCATTATAGCTGGCAAGTCAAGGCTGGGAGTGGGGTGCAGGGGGAGTCTTGTGGGACTCAGTTCTTAACCTGTGGAATCTGCACTAACTCTGTGCAGTTAGTATCAGAATTTAATTGAGTTGTTGAATACCCAGTTGGTGTTTTGAGAGTTGGAGAAATGGCTGGTATGAGAAAAAAGCTTCAGATTTGGTGTTGTGAGTAAAAACCAGCACATTAGGTAAGTATATTTTTCTAGAGTGAAATCACAAACAGCGAATCTTGTTTCTTTCACCTACCATCTTTCTGTGGACAAGTCTCTTAAACCCTGTCTTACTTCCTCATACAAAATGGGATATAATATTTATAGAGTGCTCAGAGCAGTACCTAGCATAGAGCAGGTCTTAATAAATATCAGCTATTAATAACTAAAGGGATTGAAAAGACTAATGGCTTTTTGTGATAAATCAATCCAACAGGGTTTAATTGTCCTCAGATGGTCCAATGAATCGTATGGAATAAATCTATATGTGAAGTAGTTTGAAGACTTAGAAGTAAAGAGAAACAGAAGAAGTTAGGAAATAAGAGAGAATATAATTTCTATCAAAGGAGAGAAAAGATTAGAAGGTATATAAAATGATGCAATTCAAAGGCTTAGAACAAAATTCAATGTTTCATAGAACTGAAGATGGAGAAGGCAGAGAAGCAAAAAACAAAAACAAAAAAATGCTGAATGCCTGTTGATGGTGATGAAGCATCATGTCTCAAATCTTCAGTTGAGAGGGCAGTGGCAGTTCTGGGAATCTCTGATTTAACTTTTGAACACATTAGCAGCTGAAGTGGCCTTTTAATAGGATGAACTCGCAGATATATTAGAGTGGCCTGGGCTGTGTGGTTGATTTTAATAAAGGCTTCTATTTTGTTTTAGCCAAGTAAGAGGCTGGTTATTTTTTTCTTATTAAAAAATTCACTTGTCATTTTCCTGAGAGACCGTTATCTCATGTCAAAGGCACATGTGCTCAATTCATGGGGGAAAGATCTGTGCTGTGATATGTCTCCTTTGTCCTCTTGTGGAAATATTACACTGAAGGAAAACTGTTAAAACTGCATTAAGAAATCAACTTAAATTTAGCATCAAGTACAGATCCAAGATTAATAACAGGCTGGTATTTTCTGTTTCTTTAAGATGCATTGCAAGACTGAAAAATATGGCCCTATTATACCTGTCTTTAAAATCACCAGGGAATCCAAACAAGCCACTGTTGGAAGTAATTTGTTGGCTTCCTGACACATCAGGCTCATTATCCTGATCTAAGTACCAGCCTTTGGTACTATTTGCAATTTTCAGGTAGGTCATTAATAAAAGCTTGAAAAAAGAATGACTACAAAATCAGTCTTTGAAGTTATTTCACATATTCTCAATATTGAGGCCATTGAATGAGTGATTTGTGCTTGAATGTAGAAATATTGTAAAGGGCAACCTGGATTGTCATCCTAAAATATACTTGACCCTACAAATCGGTAAGGTAACGATTATTGCCTATAGTTGTAGAAATGTTATTTCAACAGAGTCTTTGAGGAGAGATGTAAATTAAATATATAGGCATAAGGAATAATTTTGTAATAAAAAAGAAATTTTACCAGTTTTCAAAGGAAACTCCCCAAACCAAGCAGAGATAATTACAGTAATGAAAGACAGCACCTAATAAAAAAAATTAATAGACTTTTCTCTTCCCCTAGATAAGCAACTGTTGTTTAAAATGTTTTCCCAACACACAAGTATACAATGATTTTCTGATGTCTTAAATCAACAAGTTTTTAAAATGCTCCTGGTTCTGGTTAGAGTGCAGGGGTAAGAGGTTGGGCAGTTCAGGAGGGGGGAGTTCTAAAGTCTTTGGGAATTAGCCTGTGCGACTTCTATCAAATTGTGTCCAAATACTATCATTTAGTCTATAGGGCTCAATACTATAGAAAGGTTACTAGATGCCCACTCAAGTAGCTTTCATCTCTTTCCAATCGGAAAGAATAATATTGGTGTGCTTACAGAAAGCATTTTTCACATTGAAGGTACAGCCAACTTATCACAATCTTATCTATATCTTTTTCTTGAATGCTTAAGACTTCTAAAAACATTTGGGTGTGTATTTGGCATGTTCAGAGTAATCAAGTCATACAAACACATGGAGGCCTGAGAAATTTTAGCTACATTTTCAAACTCAGAGGAGTTACCATGGACAGATGAGAGAGATATTACTCCTTGTTCCATTTCATCACAGTAAATTATGTTGAACACGGGAACTACAAGGTTCAGTTTACACTATACTTTATCATTTTACCAGTGACATCAATCATTTTTATGGACCTATTAAACAGGCCCAGAAGGGGTTTTGTCATCTGGTACAGCCTGCTGCATTCAGGCCGGTGACATTTGGTTCCTCTGTGTAA
>NW_005879076.1:0-7217 GCF_000147115.1 Myotis lucifugus | reverse complement strand
CCTGCTCTGAGCCTGACCAGGGGCTGAACCTAGAGATTGGGCCTGCCCTCTGCCACCCGGGAGCAGGCCTAAGCCAGCAGGTCATTATCTCCGAGGGTTCCCAGACTGCGAGAGGGCACAGGCCGGGCTGAGGGACCTCCCCCTCCCCCCCCGAGTGCACAAATTTTTGTGCACCGGGCCTCTAGTGTGGAAACAAGACCTGGTTCTTTGAAAGGATAAATGAGATTGATGAACCTTCAGACAGTATCAACAATAAATAAAGATAGAGGAACCAAATATATAAAATCAGAAATGAAAAGGTGAAGTTACAACTGACACCACAGAAATACAAAGTATTGTAAGAGAATATTATGAACAATGATAAACAATATGCCAAAAAACTGGACAATCTGGACAAAATGGAAAAATACTTAGAAAAATACAACATTCCAAAATGCAACCAGGAAGAATGAGAAAACTTGAATAGGATTATAACTACTGATGAAATTGAAGCAGTAATCAAAAACCTCCCAGCAAACAAAAGCCCTGGCATGGATGCCTTCACTGGGGTGTTTTACCAAATATTTAAAGCAAAACTAGCACCTACCTAGTCAAACTATTCAAAAAGAATCCAAGAGAAAGAAACACTTCCTAGCTCTTTTCATGAGGCCAACATAAGCCTAATTCTAAAACCAGATAAAGATACTACAAAGAAAGAAAATACCAGCCAATATCCCTAATGAACATAGGTGCTAAAATCCTCAACAAAATACTTCCAAATCAGATCCAGCAATATTTTAAAAAGGTAATACATCATGACCAAGTAGGATTGATTCCAGGGATGCAAGACTAGTGCAATATTTGAAAATCAATAGATGTGATACCTCACATAAAGAAATTGCAAGACAAAAATCACATGATCATATCAATTGATGCAGAAAAAGCATTTGATAAAATACAACACTCATTTTTAATAAATACACTCAGCAAAGTGGGAATGGAGGGACCATACCTAAACATAATAAATGCCGTATTTGAGAAACCTATAGCCAACACCATATTTAATGGGCAAAAACTAAAACCATTTCCCGTAAGAACAGAAACAAGACAGAGATATCTGCTTTCATCACTCTTATTAAACATACTACTGGAAGTACTAGCCACAACAATTAGGCAAGGAGAAAAAATAAAAGACATCCAAATTGGAAAGGAGGAGGTAAAATTATCATTATTAGCAAATGACATGATATTGTACATAGAAAACCCTAAAGACCACCCCCCAAAAAAGACTCCACCAAAAAACTACCAGATTTAAGAAATAAATTTGGCAATATAGCAAGATACAAAATTAATACTGAGAAATTGATGGCATTTTTACACACTAATATTGAATGCTCAGAAAGAGAAACTAAAAAAACCCAATCACATTTACCATTGCAATAAAAAAAAATTAAGATACTTGGGAATAAATTTAACCAAGGAGGTAAAATACTTGTACTCGAAAAACTACAGAATGCTGAATAAAGAGATAGGAGAGGATATAAGCAATGAAAGAATATACCATGTTCATGGATTGATAGAATCAACATCATTAAAATGTCAATACTACCCAAAGCAATCTATAGATTCATTATAATCTCCATAAAAATACCAATGTCATATTTCACAGATCTAGAACACACACTCCAAATATTTATATGGAACCAAAAAAAGATCCTGAATAGCCACAGAAAACTTGAGAAAGAAGAACAAAGTTGGAGGGATCACAATAGCAGATACCGAGCTACACTATCAATTCACTATAATCAAAACAGCATGGTACTTGCACTAGAATAGGAATATAGATCAGTGGAATAGAACAGAGAACCCGTAAACTAATCCAAGATATTATGCTGAATTAATATTTACTAAAGGAGGCAAGAGTATACAATGGAGTTAGATGGTATCTTCAATAAATGATGTTGGGAAAATTAGACAAGTACATGCAAAAGTATTTGAAACTACACCACAAATTTACAACATAAACAAGAATAAAGTCAAAATGGATATGTATGTATGTCTGCATGTATGTCTCAAAACAATGAAAATCCTAGAATGAAACATAGGCAGCAAAATATCAGACATTTCACATAGCATAATTTTCACTGATACAATGCCTAGGGCCAGAGAAACAAAGGAAAAAATAAGCAAATAGGACATCAAAATAAGAAGCTTCAGCACACCAAAAGAAACCATCATCAAACTTAAAACAGAACCCACTGTATGGGAAAACATATTTGCCAATGATACATCTGATAAGGGGTTAATTTCCAAAGTATATATAGTACACATACAACTCAACCAAATGAAGACAAGCAATCCAATTAAAAATTGGGCAGAGAACCTAAGTAGACAATTCTCCAAAGAGGACATACAAATGGCAAAGAGATATATGAAAAATGCTCAGTGTCACTAATCATCCTATATAATAAAAGGCTGATATGCAAATCGATGGAACGACCAGTCTCTATGACACTCACTGACCACCAGGGGGCAGATGCTCAATGCAGGAGCTGCCCCCTGGTGGTCAGTGTGCTCCCACAGTGGGAGCACCACTCAGCCAGAAGCTGGGCTCACGGCTGGTGAGCGCAGAGGTGGTGGTAGGAGAGTATCTCGCCTCCTTAGCAGCACTAAAGATGTCCAACTGACGGGGAGCGGACCTAAGCTGTCAGTCGGACTCCCCCCTCCCCGCCCCCCTCCTCAAGGGCTCTCAGACTGTGAGAGGGCACAGGCCAGGATGAGGGACTCCTTCCCCCAAAGTGCACGTATTTTGTGCACCAGGCCTGTAGTGAGAAATATGCAAATTAAAACCACAATGAGATATTACCTCACACCTGCCAGAATGGCTACAGTAAATCAACAAACAACAAATGCTGGTGAAGATGTAGAGAAAAGGGAACCTGTGGGAATCCTGTGCAGGATACACTGGATCTTCAAGGCCAATTTGATTGTGGGGGCCCTGTCCAGAGAACACAGGATGTTCAAGGCCTATTTGCCATATGCAGGTGCAAAGGCAAGGACACAGTGATTGTACTGTATGCAGTGCTCAGGCATGCCTTTCTGTAGCCCAAATTGTTATTTTTATTTATTGATTAATGTATTACATATGTGTCCTTATCCCTGCATTGCCACCTCACCCCCCTACTCATGCCCTCACACCCCTGGTCTCTGTGTCCATTGGTTAGGCTTATATGCATGCATGCAAGTCCTTTGGTTGATCTCTTACCCCCCCTTCCACCATCCCCTGTTTCCCCTCTGAGGTTTGACAGTCTGTTCAATGCTTCTGTCTCTCTGGATCAATTTTGTTCACCAGTTTATGTTTTTCATTATATTCCACAAATGAGTGAGATCATGTGATATTTATCTTTCTCTGACTGGCTTATTTCGCTTAGCATAATGCTCTCTAGTTCCATCCATGCTGTTGCAAATAGGAAGAATTCCTTTTTTTTTTTTTTTAGCAGTGTAGTATTCCATTCTGTAGATGAACCACAGTTTTTTATTATTATCATTGCAACAGGATTTTATTTTATTTTTATTGATTAAGGTATTACATATGTGTCCCATTGCCTGCCCCTCCCATTCAGGCCCTCACCCCCCTCGTGTCTGTGTCCATTGGTTATGCTTATATGTATGCATGCAAGCCCTTTGGTTGATCTCCCCCCCTTACCTCCACCCTCCCCTACCTTCCCTCTGAGGTTTGAACATCTGATCTATGCTTCTCTGTCTCCAGATCTGTTTTTGTTCATCAGTTTAATGTTGTTCATTATAATCCACAAATGAGTGAGAACATGTGATATTTATCTTTCTCTGACTGACTTATTTTGCTTAGCATAATGTTCTCCAGTTCCATCCATGTTTTTGCAAATCGTTGGAGTTCCTTCCTTTTTACAGCAGTGTAGTATTACACTGTGTAGATGTACCACCGTTTTTAAATCCACTCATCTACTGATGGGCACTTAGGCTGTTTCCAAATCTTAGTTATTGCAAATTGTGCTGCTATGAACATAGGGGTGCATATATCCTTTCTGATTGGTGTTTCTAGGTTCTTGGGATATATTCCTAGAGGTGGGATCACTAGGTCAAATGGGAGCAAATACTCTCTTGTTGAGAGACAGTCAGAAGCCATGTGTGCTGCCTTACAGGCCTGTGTGACCACACCCATGTCAGGAGTGGAAAAACCCCAACTTTAGCACAGTGGGGGCTATTTGAAACAGAGGGCAGCGGTGAGTACCAGCCATCTGTTACAGGAATTACAGACCCTGTTGAAAACTGTAATTTATAAGACCCTGTCAAGGGATAAAAATCCTATGGAGATACTCCTGAGTCCTTTCCAAGAGGGTATGCCACGCCTCCCGGAGACCATGTGGTATAAGGACAGGTCTAGTAGGGGGAATCCTGCTACATGGACAGCTGTGACTGTCCGTTTACATATTAATGAACTATGTAGTTTGATTAAGTTACTGGGCAAAGTATCCCTTTGGCCATTAGAATAGACAGCTGGGATGTCTTTGTAGTTGCCATGATGCCACAAGCAACAGTGGCTAGTAGGCCATAACCCCATGAGGGGACAGGAAATGGGAACTCCACCTGGGGCTGGACCCACTTAGCCTAAAAGATTAGGCTAGACGAGTGTATGCAGAGGTATCCTCAGACACTGCATGTACAAATAAAGCAACAGATGAACTATTGCGACCCAAGGCTTCCCCCTTGGCAGAGGGGAACAGGGAGTGTGAACGTGGTCATGATCCATTACAAGAGAAGGGCCATTGGTGGCCCTCCTATCGCCTTTAGAAAGCGGGTATGACTATAAGTTACAGTCACACCCCTTGATCCAGCCCTGGCACTATAACTAGTACCTGCAAGAGGTAGTGAAGTACAAGCCATACAAGCCCTTTCCCATGAGCCCCTCCAAGATTAGTAGGATAGACTGTCAGAGACATAGCACTGACATTTGTGAGTTTTACTATTAGGGCCTGAGTACTGGTTCTAACATGCTACAGTTTATATTATTATTGTAAGCTTTGTGTTCAAGGAGCTGACAAATAGGCCATGGTACCCTGCGAAGACCGTCTGGTGTAAGGGGTGGAGTGTGGGAACCTTAATCAAAGTACACCAGGTGTTTGAGGCCAATTTGAGTGCTGGGGCTCTGTGCAGTGTACGCTGGATGCTCAAGGTCAATGTGCCACCTGCAGGTGCAAAGGCAAGGATATAGCGATTGGACTGTATGCAATGCACAGGCATGCCTTTCTGTAGCCCAAGTATTAATGTCACTATTTGGCAAGCTTAAGCCTATTTTGTCTAACTTGGTATAAAGATGTATTGCTGACCAGCTGGTACGAGGCTACTTTTATGTAGGGTTGGGTTCCTGTGTGTGCAATGGCTCCTATGTTTGCTGGACTACTTTGTAAGCTACTTTGAAGAACTGTTTTATCTGATGGCTCCTTGTTAGCAATGGCTACTTGGGCTGCAATAAAGACTCTCCTATATGCCTATAAACTGCTCATATCATCTTCATCCACTGCCTGGCATCAATGAAGGTCCAGTTCCTAGAAGAGGAGGACCTGTGGCCTCACAGTTGGTGTACTTGAGCAGGATAAAGGAGTAAGAACTCCGACAGAACCCTAGTACACTGCTGTTAGGAATGCAGACTGGTGCAGCCACTATGGAAAACTGTGTGTAGCTTTCTCAAAAAATTAAAAATTTAACTTACAAATAGAAGTAATCCCACTTATACAAATATATTCTAAGAAGCCTGAAACACCAATCAAAAATATCACACGCACTCCTATGTTCATAGCAGCACTGTTTACAATAGCTAAGGTCTGAAAACAGCCCAAGTGCCCATCAGTGGATGAGTGGATAACAAATCTGTGGTACATTTACACCATGGAATACTATGCAGCTATAAAATAGAAGGATCTCATACCCTTTGAAACAGCATGGAGGGTCCTGGAGAGTATTATAAATAAATAAAGCAGTCAGAGAAAGTTAAGTATCACAGGATCTTACTCATATGTGGAATCTAATGAACAAAATAAGCTAAGGAACAAAATATATCCAGAGACATGGAAGCATGCAACAGATTGAGGAATCTCAGAGGGAAGGGGTGGGGGTGGGATTAGATTAACCAAAGAACTTATATGCATATATACATAACCTATGGCGTGGTTACGGCCTGGAGAATGGGTAGAGTGCGGAGGTAGGGGACAATTGGGGCAAAAAGGGACATCTATAAATACTTTAAATACTTTCAACAATAAAGATATAAGTAAATAAATAATTAAATAATTAATTAAATAAAATGGGAGATAACAATAAATAAATAAATACACCTTTGCCTTTTATTGTAGGTCTTCTCCACACTGACTAGCTTGATCAGACTGTATGTCCCTTATCCCATCAGTTTGCATTTTGTTATTAGGAACTGATTTTATATTGAACAGATTCATTGAAATCCATTTCCTCCAATTTTGAGAGTCTGTGTTATTGTTTGTGTTTTCACTAGAAAGCATTTACTTGCATTGTTATCTGAGTTACTGTGAAATTCTGTTTCTTTGTCAAACTTTCTTAAAATTGCTTCTTTTAGGCTTTGTGTAATTTAAATCACAAGAAATGTTAATTAAGGCATTTTTGTTTAAAAAATTAGTAAAATGCAATTTAAGTAATTGATTTCAGTACATATTTTAGAAAGTATGAAAGTGAGGATAGTCTGTTTTATGTGTCAATAACTCTCCTTCAATTAAACATACCAATCATTCATTCATTTGTTCATTCAACAAGTATGTATTGAATGTCAAGCACTGACTTAGCCTTGATGATGGAGCAAATACAGGAAATACATCATAGTCCCTACTTTCAAAGTTTTTAGTGAGGGCCATGTATAAAAATATGTATACAATATATATGTCTACAAATAATTATAATTTAAGAGATATTATGAAAAATTTTTAAAAGATATACTACAGAAAATTCTATACGATTATTTTAAATAAGGGCTACAGGTGTCCAGAAGAAATAATCATACATTACTAGTAAGGAGTTTAGGAACAGATTCACAAAAGATGTGACATTAGAGCTGTTAAGAATTTCAAAATACTGAAGTGACATTAAGACATTTTTACAGAAGCATCAACAGGAACCACTGCATTGGGATATACCTATACATGATGGTAGAGTATTCCCCCTTATTTGCGGGGGAT
>NW_005879075.1:0-7217 GCF_000147115.1 Myotis lucifugus | reverse complement strand
ATCTCTTCTGTTGCCTCACCACCCTTAATCAATAAAGTAAAAGGGATCAATCACCTTAAGGTTAATGTGAATGAATTTCAGCTAATAGTTATACTTCCTTCGATATTTAGGCCATTTCCCTAATCATGGTAACAAAAACTCCGGGTACCCATTACAAAAAACATGAAACTTTAATAAACGGAGTGAAAGTAGAAAATGCTATGGCCCGTGGAAGCAAAGCCCCCAGAACACTTCTGCTAAAGGACAATTCTAACAGGGATTGCACTGGGAGAGGATTTAGTCCTTGCTTATGTATTAAGTCAACATAACCTCTGCCTATACAAACGTTTCCCCATTAGAGTAAAGGCTTGGTTTCTGAGAGTTTGCAGAATGAGCTCTACTCACAATATCACTTTTGCTGTCAACAAATGACACTAAGGTGAGAATGATCTATTTCTATTCTATTTCAGCCTCAGTCTCAGCAGAAAACCTAAGAGAAAATGCAGGAGCAACCTGTATCAAAAGGCTTGTTACTGAGTATTCTGTACCTGCTTTCTGAGCCTCTACATTAAGTTCTGTAGGGTTTTGTTCAAGCTTAAGGTTGAGCATCTATTTGTACTACTTTGAAATTGATACAGTCATAGCTTTTCCAAAACAACCTGCCTATTAGGCCCAGGCCGTTCTACCCCCCTGTCTTGGGGGAAATAATCAGAACAACTTTCTTGTCTTTTTTTTTTTTTGCACTTTATTATATATATCGAGGTTGAAAAAAATATAGGATAATGATTTAGCTTTAAAATATGACAGCACTATTTCTTGCCCACAGAGTAAATAGCATAGATTTTTCCCAGGGCACTGGTTGTGATACTAGGTGAAGTTGGTCTTAATGAATTGGTTTGAGGCTACATGACTCCTCTATTCTTTGTAGGAGTAATTCATTTTCTGTCTTTACATATATTCCTGCTGGCACTTTGGTGGGTTTCTTTCCTTTTAAGCAGAGTATGCAAAACCAAGTTCAGTACTAGCTTTATTCGCCCAGAATAAGTAAAAATAGAAAAAAATTAAAAATCTATTAGAAGGCATACAGCAGCAACTCTGGCTTTACCTTGGTTACTATTTAGACATTGGGAACAACATTGACTATTTGTTATTATTGTCATTGGAGCATTTTTAATTTTAGTTTATTTTGGTGACATATCTAAGGGCAATATTCCTACTTTTTTGTATAATTATACCAAAACTTGTTAATCTATGTTATAGAACATGGATTTTCAGGGCGCTCAGGCTTTTGTTGGACAAAGCTGAGCCACTCTTCCTGGTATTAGGAAAATAACATCTTTAATGCAGATGAACATATAACCAAAGCAAAAATATTTTCTGATGGTGGCTTATAGTTTCCAGTGTTATTAACATATTGACTAGCACAGCAGAATTTTTAATAAACATTGAAGTAAATGACTTTTTAGCAATATTAATCCCAACTGAGGCCAGAAGAGTTCCAAGGCACCTCTGAACTCATGAGGAAGGAAATCATTTTCTCTTGTTTGAAATAAAATTGGTAGCATTAAATGCAGAGTTTAAGAGCACAAATTTTGAAGTCAGCTGGATTTTGCCAGTTAATAACTGTTATTTAACCTCTGTGAGCCTCAATTTTCCTATCATTAAAGTAGGGATAATAATAGCTTGTTGGAGATGTTTCATATGATATAACATGTGACTTGGAACACAGTAATGCTCAATAAACTATTGATACTACATTGTATTTTCTAAACATTTGCCAAGAGCATAGAAGACTTTCTCCAGGTTTACTGAAACTGGATAAAACCTAAAGCTCATCATTCAATAACACAATAACCAGTGGATGTTCAAAGCATTCCTTCAATTTCGCATTCTCTACGGATAGAAAAAGGAATCTCTACAGATAGAAAAGGGAGCCATCAGCCTGCTAACATTCCCTTTTATTCATTTTCTGCACCCCGGACTGAACTCCACTTTGAACTGTGGTTACTGAACAGTGACCAACTTGAGACTGTTCTGCCCAGTGACTTTCCTCCACGTTCAAGTTCTTCCAAGTTATGGGGTTGATGTCTAGCAGGAAGGTCCAGCGACCCATCACAAGTGAAGATTCCCACAGTGAGAACAGCAGAGACCGTCACAACACCAACCTCCAGAAAAAGACCAAGGTCCACTGTGTCCCCTCTGGGTTCAGAGTCACCAAAGAGGACTCAAAACACAAAGTGCTAATTGGGATAAGCTTTACTCACAGAAAAACAAACATACACATAGCAAGACCAGCATCTGCAGTTTCACAGGTTTCCCCTGACCAGCAGATGCCTCCCGATGGCCAACACAGGGCAGTGAACTGTAGTTCTCCTCTTGTTATACTGCAGGTGAAGTCCCTTTACCTTGGGGGTGGGGGTGGGGGGATGGATCTACTGATGGGCTGGCCAGGTGCCACATGACACACACATCAGCAATACAAGGAACTTACCTGTGTTACCAGAACATGGGGAAGGTGCCTTCTAGTCAGAAACAAGAATCTGGGGCCTGATGATAGCTCAGCACCTGTCTTCCATATAGGAGAATGTGTCAGGTTCGGGGCACCGAATGGGCAATCCCAGAGAGAGCTGGCAGGTTGGGCAATGGCTGCTTACCCAATAGTTTGTTTAAAATAAAATGGTGCTGGAAAGATGGAAGTTCTATGACTCAGAAGTGAAAGTCTTTGTATTAAATTGTCAAGCCTTTGAAATAATGTCTTATTTAGGATAAGCAACTTCTACCATCAAATTTTATTTTCTTTCTTTATGATCATATTTCACCCATCACTAATTCCCTATTTCTCTTGGTTCTCATTAACTGCTTGTTAAATTTATGTTTGCTTATCACTCCTTTGCAGAAATTACTCTACAAGATGTTTTAAGCAGTAACAAGTTCATATTTATTTGCTCACTAAACAATCATTACGAAAGTTTCTAGTATATGCAAAGAAATATGTTAAGGATGGGCAAGTATACAAGGATAAACAAGATAAAGTTGCTGTCCTTAAGGACTTCACATTTAATAGGGAAAATAGAAAAGTATTCATACCCAAGAACAACATAAGGCAGATTCTGATAGTTCCATAAAGTTATCATGATTGGCTTATGGAAATTGATTTCACAGACTCTGATCTTGACTTGTTTTGATGTATTTCTCATCTTAGAGTAATATCGGTCTTTAAAAAAATTATATCATGGCTTGCCTTAAAATTCTTCAATAGGTGCCTTCTGTTGTCAAGGAAAGCTTAAAACTTCATAACATGATATGATCTCAGTTTAACTCTCCAATCTTCTTTGTTGCCCTCATCTATCCCAACCCCCGACCCACTTTGGATTTACTCAGCTTTACTCCAGAAACAATGTCCTATTTATCACCCTATTCTTAGCATTTAACAGTATATGGCTCATTGAATCCAATTGATAAATATTTTCATTAAGGGGAGAAATAATGTATCTTTTAATATTGAATTCAGAGTTCCAGCATAATATTCAGACCAAGATACCAAATAGGTAGCTGGAACTATTGGATTAATGCTTGAGATGGAAACTTGGGCTTGTTATAGAGCTACCTGCAGACACATGATCTTTTAAAGTATAGCAACAAACAAGAAATTGAAAATAGTGCTAGATGTTGAGTTAACCACAAGTTTCTTTGCTCTAGGATTTAAAAAATATCTAATATGCTATGTTAAATCTTCAAGAAGAGGTTATAGCCCTAGCTAGTTTGGCTCAGTGGATAGAGCATCGGCCTGTGGACTGAAGGGTCCTGGGTTCGATTCCGGTCAAGGGCACATGCCCAGGTTGCGGGCTCAATCCCCAGTATGTAATTTATAGTATTTTCCACATGTGTTTGACCAAAGAACACGTTTCTCACTGACCATGATTGGTTTAAAAATCTTTTGAAAGAGAGAAAGAAACCAAGAAATGATCAGAAAGGCAGAAAGAAAATTAAATGAAGCATCTTGAAAATAAGATCAGTTATCAGAATAAAGTGGTGCTCGATAAATTAAGCAATGTTGGGAGGTCAAGGAAGATATCCTTGGGATAATAAGTGTTTCTAAGAAAATAAAATATAACCAGTTTAGGAAGTGGGATAGAGTGGCAGTAAATGGGAAAAGGGTAGTAAGTGAGAAATGTAGACACAAAATGAGACAGTGTCATACAAGGCAAAACAGTTGTGGCACTTCAATCCAGCCATCCCAGAGTGTCCTAATGATATGAGTGATGTGAAACCACTTTTACTTGCCAGCTACATGAACCACACCAACCTGGGCCAAGAACTCTGCAGTCTTAATTCACTCAAGACGTACAGACATAGCCCAAAATAGAATCTGGATGATGGTTGTGCCTGTTGGAATTATATAATTGATGGACCGTAAGCCCCAAATTGAGCTTATTTATTTATTTTTGACAGCCTAATTCATTAGGACAAGCACATTGACTGTTTAATAATTCCAGAATCATTTGCTAAGGAACAAATAATAGCCCAGAGATATGAGCCCAGAGAGACTGCTGACGACCAATATACCTGTGCTTATGCTGCACTCCCCATGCACTCACCCCACTTCCTTTCCATTTTGTGTCATTTCTCTGTTTTACTTCATTCTTTCCCTTTGGAATCGAGCTCTCAGTGAGTCTCATTTTCTGCTTATTTTCCACCCTCCTTTTTTCCCTCCTTCTCTGTGACCAATAAATGCTATATAGCAGACAGACTCATTCATTTCTAGAACCTTATCTCGGGGAGCATATGTTTCTTTTCTTTGAGGTCAGATTAACTATTCCTTATATGAAACACAAAGAAGAAATATGCATTGGCAGCAAATTCTGCTAAGGTAAACCATCATTTCTGTCCACTCTGTTAAGCCAATTTAATATGCTTAAACATGCCTTTTGTCATCGACAACAAAAGCAAAATGCAGCTGAACTCTGGTTAATAAATCATTTTCTGAGGCGGAAAGACTGCTTGGGAAATATGATGCCAGACTTTTAAGACTATTCTCCGAAGAGTTTCAGTCATGAGTTCGCTCAATTTCCTCATGATTAAAACTGTTTTAACAAAAGACATTTAAAAGAACATGAGGAATAACTAAATTTGAAAACAACTTACTAAATACTTGAGGCAGACTTTATATTTGCAGGAAGGTTTACTGGATAAATAGTTATTCCACAGAGAGCGTGAGTAATGGGAAGATGTTATAGAGGTATTTCATGAAGATATGAATTCTAAGAAATGTTAGCTTGCATATTTTTCCTAAAACAACCCTAAGCCTTCAACCTTTCCCTACTTGAGCTTCTAATTTTATTAACTTAAATAAAATACATTCATTCACTTTTAACAGGGTATACATACAGTAATAAAATTAATGTGGTTTTCTCTAAGACTACATTGTAAAGTACTGACCATAAAAGGCAAATATCTTAGCAGAAAAAAAAGATTCAACTTGAAATGATGATCAAAACAAAGCAAATGTCTGGAAGACTATATGTTCACCTAAAATTATTTGAACACACACACACACACACACACACACACACACACACACACACACACAAAGATACTATAACTATGGTGGCAAAAACTTGCCAATGTCAAGATCTATAATTATCACTGCCAAATATTTGACATGATATGCATAAACAGGATTAACTACTCACTCATATTTAATTTTATTACTCTGTGGGAAAAAATTTGTGCAGAATTATACATCTATTCATATTAGTACATGCATTCATGAGAGGTAGAGCATTTTTAGGTCAGCTGATACATTTAGAAATACATTTTCAGGTGATCTCGGATGAATTTTTCTAGCCCAATTTTATCTTCTCCTCCCACCCAGCTGGTGTATGACTTTTAGAGCTTGGTCATGCTTCTAAACTGAGAAAACTCAGAGCAAAGGAGAATAAAAGCTTTTGAATACACAGGTGCTGCTGAATGCAGAACCCCTTGTTGCCATGCTTACTGATGAATACAGGGGAGTTACAAACAACCCTGGCCAAATAGCATAGGCATCTCCAAGCTCTGAAAATGACATTGTTTCCTAATCAGATGAGTAACATTGCAAAACACCATCATCCATATGGACACACAGAGGAAAACTGGATTGAATGGCTTTTAAGGAGACACAGCAAGCTCTGCTTTGAAAATATCTGTCTAGAGCCAGTAGAAACAAGTAGCAAACCTCTGGCTAATGTATACCTTTCTGCTATCTCTCTAACAACATGATATATTTATATAAATAATTTAGCCTCAAAATAATCAGGTCCTAATTTAGCTAAATGCACTTATAATAACCATGACACTCATGTGCCAGTTACTGTACTAAATGCTAAGTATTTATTATTTATCTCTTATAGGAGAACATTGAGCTGGTATCCCAAATTATTTAGCACATTTTTTGGGATTGTACTTTTATTAGCTTTATTTAATGAAAAGAACACTACTGTGAGACAACTTCTAAGTCTGAATTTAGTTCAACTCCATACAATTAATACTACCCCCACCATCTTTGTAAGCAAATATTTATTGAACACATACTATTTTAAAGGCATTGTTCTAAATCCCTTACTCATTTAATGTTCACAATAAAATCATGAGATATTATTATCTCTATACTGATTAGAAAACTGGAGGGCAAAGAGTTTTGTTGTGTGTTTTTATGTATGTGTGTTTTTTGTGGGGTTTTTTTTTTTTGTTTGTTTGTTTGTTTTCCAGCTGTTATACAGACTTAAACTCTGGCATTTGATTGTCCTTAATCACTTTAATATATTGACTCTGTTAGAACACTGGAATAGCTCACTTCTTAGATTATTTATTACAAAAATTGTTGCAAGTTTTTAATAAAATAATGTTAGTGAAAGGAGTTCTGTATCCTGAAAAAAAAGTCTGCAAATGGTGATTTATTCATCCATCGATCCATCCATCCATCCATTCATCCATCCATCCATTTACTTATTACTTCTTTGTTCTACTAAAGAATGAAAACCTCTAAGTCAGTAAAATGTTATTTTACCAAATCTCTGTATTTTTTCAGATGCTAGATTAACTTATCACTTCCCGTCTAGCAACTAAGGTGAATAATAGATTGCTACCTATTCATTTAAAAACTATACCTTGCCAATCCAAATGTAGTTTTACATTTTCCAGCTCTTTTTGGATCATTTTTAGGTATGCTTCAGATTTAAGTAATTGAAATATTAAAG
>NW_005879074.1:0-7218 GCF_000147115.1 Myotis lucifugus | reverse complement strand
CCCTTTTCTCTGACAAATGAAGAGGTAAATGAAAAATAAACAAGCTAATGTGAATGATTTTTTAAAAATCCAGATTGGGTTATAAACTCAATCTTGGCTCCTATCAACTCTATCTCCTTTACCTTCATATCTGAAGAACAATAGCATGTGATGTTCATCATGAGTATTCTGTAATATGAAAGGACCCAAAACATCTTCTGAATTATCAAAGCAAATTTACATTCACTATAATTTCAATGTACATTATACTTTTAAGAAAAGTAGCCATTCATAAGCTACATTAACAAGATACTCACTTATGAAAAATGCTCATTCCTCAATTATTATAAACTAGAGGCCCGGTGCACAAAAATTTGTGCACTCAGGGGGGAGAGGGGGTCCCTCAGCCCATCCTGTGCCCTCTCGCAGTCTGGGACCCCTCAGGAGATAATGACCTGCTGGCTTAGGCCTGCTCCTGGGTGGCAGAGGGCAGGCCCAATCCCTAGGTGCAGCCCCTGGTCGGGCTCAGAGCAGGGCCGATTGGGGAGTTGGGGCGCTGCCCCCTGTCATGCACAGAGCAGGGCGGATCGGGAGGTTGCGATGCCACCCCTAGTCATGCTCAGGGTACAGCCGATTGGGGGGTTGGGGCATCGCCCCCTGTCACACTCAAGGCAGGGTCGATAGGGAAGTTGCGGCGCCACCCCCTGTCACGCACAGAGCAGGGCCGATCAGGGGGTTGGGGCGTTGCCCCCTGTCATGCACAGAGCAAGGCCGATCAGGGGGTTGGGGCGCAACCCTCTATCACCCACAGAGCAGGGCCTATCAGGGGGTTGGGGTGCCGCCACTGTCACACTCAGGGCAGGGCCGATGGGGGAGGTTATGGCTCTACCCCGTCACACACAGAGCAGGGCCCGTGAGGGGGGGGGGGAGTTGGGGCGCCGCACCCTGTCACACACAGAGCCGCAGGGCGATCAGGGGATTGGGGAGCTCCCCCCTATCAGGCACAGAGCAGGGCTGATCAGGGGGTTGGGGCACCTTCCCCTATCAGGAACAGAGCAGGGAGGATAGGGAGGTTGTGGCCCAGCCCCCTGTCACACACAGAGCCGCAGGGCGATCAGGGGGTTTGGGCGCTGCCCCCTGTCACGCTGATCCCGGTGCCGGGAGGCATATTACCCTTTTACTATATAGAATAGAGGCCTGGTGCACGGGTGGGGCTGGCTGGTTTGCCCTGAAGGGTGTCCTGGATCAGGGTGGGGGTCCCCACTGGGGTGCCTGGCCAGTCTGGCTGAGGGGCTGAGGGCCGTTTTCAGCCTGGTGGGTGACTGAAGCTCCCAACCGCTCCTTTTTTTCTTTTTTCTTTTTTATTCTGGGCCAGCTTTAGCTCTGAGGCCTGGGCTGCTGAAAGCAGGTTTCTGGCCTTTGTTTACCTTCTGTATTTGATACAATGTTGCGGTCCGACTGGCTGAAGCCCGGCTGACTAAAGCAGGTTTCTGGGGTTTTGTTTAGCTTCTGTATTTGCAACATAGTTGCTTAGAGTTGCAGCTGAGAGGCCGGCAAGTCAGGCGGGGAACATTGGAGTCCGCCGTCACTGGAGCAAGCAAGCCTCCCTGTTCACTTCAGTGCATGGCTGCCGGCCGCCATCTTGGCTGGCAGTTAATTTGCATATCGCCCTGATTAGCCAATAGGAAGGGTAGCGGATGTATGGCTAATTACCATGTTTCTCTTTTATTAGATAGGATAGGTGATACATTAAAATTCTCATTTTAATTTGAGTAAAACTGTTTAGTAATAAAAATATGTAGATTATTTTTTTAATCTTTATAACATAAATTGTGGAGAGCGGCTACAGTGTTTGGACAGGGTCAAGCCTCGGACTAATGAGAGGGTACAGTCCTCTCATGGCCACGTGCAAGACCCAGTTTGGAGGGCAAAGCCCTCCCAGCACAATTCTGGCCAACAGCTGTAGTTGTAAGCGTGAACCTATGGTCTGAACACGTGGTCCCACATGTCTGAGTGATGTGGGCTTGATAGAGTTCAGGTGCATGTAATTGAGTAGGATCGAATCCCACGAGAATGTTGTAAACATCTTGACCACGCCCTTACTTTGCCTTGTGGAATCTGGCTATAAAATAAAGACACGGCTTGTGGGTGCTGTTGCTAGCTCTCCATCAGAGAGGACAGTGTCCCATCATGACCCAGCTTTCATTCTCTTGTCTGTCTTTTCTAATCCTTCACCACTCCCTCTCAGGTTCACCCTTGGCCGTACTGGTGCGGCACAATAAATGAATGGTTTTTTTCTTATAATTGACCAGCAACAATTGGAATGTACCAAACTGAGATACTTATAGATTAAAATGTATTTCAGAACAATCAATCCAAAGTGTATGGTTTAGGTACCTACCTACAAGGAGTGACTTGAGGACCATCAAAATCTGTGGAGGATGCCAGGGGTAATAGAAAGAAGAGGAACCCATAAAGGCCTTGGTTTGGTGCGATCTTATGAAATTTTGAAATTGGATAGAGTTTTGCTCATTTTAAATACATGTTTCCCTTTGTATCCAATTTTGTATTATTTTTCTAAAAGACAGTCCCCCCCTATTGTATAAACTCCCAGTCCCACAAAACCAGGATTTATGAATAGTAGGTCTATGGCAGCGGTTCTCAACCTGTGGGTTGCGACCTCTTTGGCAGTCGAATGACCCTTTCACAGGGGTCGCCTAAGACCATCCTGCATATCAGATATTTACATTATGATTCATAACAATAGCAACATTACAGTTATGAAGTAGCAACGAAAATAATTTTACGGTTGGGTCACAACATGAGGAACTATATTTAAAGGGCCAGAAGGTTGAGAACCACTGGAAAATGGCCCAGAAAAATGCCCTCCTCCGAGACTGCAGGCCTGAGAGGAGCTGGGAAATGAGTGGTTCCCATAAGCCCAAGAAGAGCAGGGATGAGGCACCTGTCAGAGGATGGAAAAGGGAAGTAATCAAGTATAAAAACTGCACTGCAAAGTCTTGTTCTCTGATGCGTCTCTATTCCATGGTATCTGCTATTTGGGTCATGTCCTAGAAACCCTAAATACTTCATCTTCACGTGGTGAAATATTTCACTCATATGTCAAGAAACTGGTTTAGATGACCTTGAATATTTAATTTAGAGCTGATCACAAAGAATCCAAAAACAAGAAAGAATCTTAGTTATTACAATATTATTGACTATATTTCCTATGCTGTACTTTGCAATCCCGTGGCTATTAAAAAAATGAATAAAAAATTTAAATTTTCCCTAACCAAAGTAAAAAAAAAAGAGAGAAATTTTAGGAATCCTACAGACCTGCCTTCATTTTACAAAAGGAAACTACACAACTCATTAGAAACAAAAGTTCAATCAATCAATCAAGTGATCAAATATTACTGAATAGCCGAAACCGGTTTGGCTCAGTGGATAGAGCGTCGGCCTGCGGACTGAGGGGTCCCAGGTTCGATTCCGGTCAAGGGCATGTACCTGGGTTGCGGGCACATCCCCGGTGGGAGATGTGCAGGAGGCAGCTGATCGATGTCTCTCTCATCGATGTTTCTAGCTCTCTATCTCTCTCCCTTCCTCTCTGTAAAAAATCAATAAAATATATTTAAAAAAAAAAATATTACTGAATAACCTTTTGTGTTTAAGGCATTGAAAAGAGAAAAAATCTGAAGAACCAACTTTATATCTTTAACATTTAAACTTAAAATATAATATTTAGGGCTATTAATAATGTATTAACACTTGGTATATATGTGTGTATACAAATATAACACATATATGCATTCCCACATATATAATATATATGCACACATATATATTTAGTATTATGTTCTATATACATATAATGTGTAGTCAGTTACTTCAGAGCAATGAAATGAAAATGCTATAAAATATAAATGAGAAAACTTCATTAAATATCATATAAGAATAATTCATTAGGCATCAGAGAATTCTAGGATATGATGTACTCGTTAATTCTTAACATTATCATTAATAGGAAAAGTAAAAAATATTTTTATGACTGCCTATGCAAGCAAACAAAATTCAGATTATAGAACCAATCAATCTATTCTTTGTTCATATTTTCAATTTTTTGTAATTTAAATGAATGTTATACTTCTTTCTAAATTTTCAATATTTTAAATAAATATTAACTAGACCATATATGTGTGTGTGTGTATGTATGTATGTATGTATATGAGTCCTCAGAAATATGAGATAGATAAAATCTGGACTTTGGCAATGAGGAAGTCAAAGGCAACAAGATGTTTACTATTCTGTAAGTTGCCTCTGTCCCTACAACAAACCAAATTAGTTTTGTCTTCAGCTGGACTCATGAGAACAACATTCTATTAAATTAATCTACCAAAAAACAAACTTCAAAACTCTAAGGAGATTTGCCTTCCCTAATTAAAACACTGACAGGGACAGATTAAAACACAGAAGAGGTCATGGAAACTTTAAAACTATTCTATTCCACACTCCTACCCCCTGCCCCACCCCACCACACCTCCAAAACAAGCTTAAAAATGAATGTTGAAATAGAGTCCAGAGTATATTAGTCTTCTAGTAATGTCACAACTGTCTGAAAGCTGGGGAAACTGAGCAGGATTATGGTTCTTCCTTTTTTGTTGTTGTTGTGTTTCATACTATTCATTTTGGGGGTTTTTTTAAAACCAAAGAAAGAATAGGCAGCTGGATGGACAGACAGACAATTGCTTGAAGCTAGATTATTAGTAGCTTAAATAGTAATCTTTTAAGTGCATTGCCAAACATACTGCAAAGACATCTGACATAGCTCTTGACTGAAAAAAAGCTAAGGTGATGTGGTAACCACACACCTCAAACTATTTTTGACTGCCTGAAATGTTAAAATGCTACTTTCATCTCATTAAAAGGTACAAAGAATTGCAGCCTTCCTTTATGGGCTGTGTCCCCACTGTTTTTTTCTTCTGTCATTTTAATGACTTGAGATATATATATATATATGACTTGAGATATCCTCCACAATTCAAGTTGTATCGACCTAAAAACTATAGTAATCCACAAGAACTAGAATAAATAAAATGATTTTAGCTGTATTTTTTTTTTTTTTTGCTTCACCAACCAGATGACAGACAAACATGTGACTGTATAAACTATTCCAATTAGACATATTGGCCTATGACATTGAGATTTCATGGCAAGAAATCCTCAACAGAATAATAAATTTCAGATCAAAACTGGGCTTGTAAAATATTCCATATAAACATTAAAACATTAGCAGAGCAAAACAATACCTTTGCCAAAATCTCATTTGAGAAATGGATACTATGATTACTTTTATTGGTATAAAAACAGAAACAGCAACAGAAAATACATAGTGATTTAGATTTAGAAACCATAAAAATGTTACATTTCTTTTGACAGATAAAAGCTAAAAACACAAAACCATGTAAATACTGCACTCTCCTTATCTTTATTTCTTTCATTGCATTTATTTTGCATTTTGGGGGGAGTGAGTGAGGGAAGCATTGCAAAAATGAAACGAAGTATCTAATGAATATATATATATTTATTGTGACAAATTTAGAAACCACAAATGTATACATTAAAAATCAACAGCCCTACCCTTCCCCTACTCCATTCTCTGGGTGTTAATATATATCCTTTCAAGTATTTTTAAAATTACTCAAGAGATTGTAAGAAAACCACAACACCAGAGAGTCTAAGTGTTTTTGGGTCCCCAATAAATAAATGTTTCTTAGTTCCAAAGTATACAGAAGGTATACAAGGTATACAGCTGTATACAAAGGACGTATACAGTTCTACATTTTTCTAGGAAATATTTGTGAAAATAACATTAGAATACTTTGCCCAGTAAAAACTATCATAGTAAGAACCATGGAAGCAAAGAACCAGAAAAAATCTTTTAAAATAAATCAGTCAATCAAGGAGATACTTTTCAGAAACCAGGCCAGAATACCCCTCTTTGCAACTTGTAATTAAAGAATATTATCAATTCCAGCATACCTTTAGCTGATTATTTTTGCTTCTTATTTTTAAAATCTCTGTTTTAAGATCTTAGCAATGCTTTAATTTGAAACACATTCCTTGAATATAGATACTATTATGAACAATAGTGTTTTTGTCTAATGTTGAAGTTCTAAACTATTTGTGTGTGTTTTTAATTTGTACCAAAAACCTGAGTGTGACAATCAGCAATTACCATCTTACTTGTCTATGTACAATGATGTGGCAACTGCAGTCATGGGGTTTCCCAGTCTTTGAGTCAGTTAGCTTGGATTTATAGTATATCAGTAGCTAAGTGCTAATTTCTGAAACTCGTCATCGTGTGGTTGTAGGTGGTTGAATGATCCACTGACATCCTAAATCTCTTACAGCCAGTGGAGTGCTGGTAGATGGTTAACAGCCAAGTTCTCTGAAGTGGGGAGAAGCCCAGCCCTGACTTGTAAAGCATTTGCCATTTGCCATGGAGTAAATATTCCCACCATGGCCAATTTCAAGATACTGAAAGAGGTCATTGACTATAAAGTTGGTGCACAACCAACCTCTGAGAGCCCTTAAGAGCCACCTCCAGCATACCACGCCGCTTCACAGCAGTCTTGAAAATATAAAACTTAAGTTCCCTGGCATCCGTGTTTCCCCTTAAAGGCCATTCTCATGGTTACCAGGAAGGCCCCCCCCCCCCAATCATCACCCTTCTTTTTCCCCTTCCCATTACATCTCTCTCTTCTCTGGCAAACTGAGTCTGATGCTCAGATAAGCTTTTGGTCTTCTTCCCTTGAACCCATGAGCTTAAAGACCCAAGTCCTCCCTCTCCACTTTGCACATCTTTATAATACCATGGTCTAAAATAAAGGGAAAAGGCAACTTCCACGGTGGTTCTTAGGCCCAGAGTGGCAACTGCCATTATTTCTAGCCCCTGAAATAGAGTCGAGAGGAAGGTAACTATAATTGTTCCCTAAGGTACATTTCAATATGCAAGGTGGTGCTGACTTTAGAGCCTCCTACCAAAGTTCTTTCCCACGCTCTGACCTGTGGGGTGACCATGAATGGTTCCCCGTGGAAGTACAAAGCCAAGTGCCTGGCATGGGGAGGGGTTGGATATGTGTTTGCTGAATAAGTAAGTGAATACTCATCTCCTCTCTCAATCTTGTGATACCTGTTTATGGATAGTCCCTTAGAAGGAAGTATCCATAATATAGT
>NW_005879073.1:0-7219 GCF_000147115.1 Myotis lucifugus | reverse complement strand
CGCGCGGGTGTTTCCCTCTAAACTGTTGGGAGGAGCCTCCCCTCCCTCCCACAACCCCGGGGGGGTTTCGAGGGTTTTCCCCCTGTTGGGGGGTCCCCCTTTTTCGCCCCCCCAAGCACCAAAAAGCCCTGGGGGGTTTCCCGGGGTGCGGGAGGAAATGGAAAGAAGACCCCCCCCCCTGCAAACGCAAGGGCCTGCTGTTTTTTTTAGGGCGGCGAGGACGGCCATTTCCTAATTTTTTTGCCGGCCGACGAGGCTGGGCGAGGGGAAGGTGGGGGGTTCAAGTGTGAAGAGTAACCCCGCGGGGGCGATGGGAGGTTCCCCCACACCCCGCCAAAGGGCGGATGGGGCGGGCTCAAAAAATGGCAATCAAAAGCCTACAGCACCCGGTATTCCCAGGCGGTCTCCCATCCAAGTACTAACCAGGCCCGACCCTGCTTAGCTTCCGAGATCAGACGAGATCGGGCGCGTTCAGGGTGGTATGGCCGTAGACGCTCGAGCCGGCCTCCGGGAGCCTCAAGAGCCCGCGGCGCCGGGCCTCCAGGCCCGCTGAGCCCTGGGCCCCCTGGCTGACCTGGTGCTCAGCTCCCCGCACCCTCTGCCCCGCCCGCCCGCTAGCCGGGACTAGATCTGTCCCTGCTGAGCCACCAGCTGCCTCTCATCCACCTTCTGAGCTTCCAGGAGATGCGAGACGCGGGAGAGCGGCTCCCGGGGGCGGTGTGCGATGTCCCGGGGAGCCCGGAAGGGGCGCCCTCCCCAACTGGGCTCCGCTAGGGGATTCCACTTCACATCCCCATGGCAGCATTTGGTTGGGGGAGAATCCAATGGCTAAACACGTAGCTGGGACCAAAAATATGCATGTGCCTAGGCAGGGTCCAGGGGGGAGGGGGAGGTGGAGGCCGCCCACCATGTAGGCCCACAGCCAGCCCCAGGTCTGATGCGCCGTGTCCTGGGAGACCCTAGGAGGGGATATGGCCTGGGTGGTCACCCCTTCGTTTCCTCCATTTCTCCCTCTTACAGGTGGAGACCTAGCGAGGTGGCCCAGGGCGGTGTGACTCTACCAGTATCACAGTGCTGAAGCCCAGGCCTGTTGGGAGTGGCAGTCCAGGCCACATCCCACCCCGTCTAGTGATCTGGCCCTCTCTGAGTTTTTGCATCCGGCGCAGGTCACACTGCCTGTGCACAGGTGGGGCAGGTTTGATGTCATATACACCCGTCCAGGTCTCTAGAAGATTGTTTCCTGTACCATCCCTCGTGTGTCCGCAGGGTCCCTGGGAAGGCCCAGGAGGACACAGTGGCTTTGCCAGGACACTAAACCAATCAGACAACACAGGTCTCACTGGGCTCTCCTGACTGCTAGGCCCCTGGTGGCAAGAACGGGGAGCTGTGGGAGAAAGCTGAGTTGGGGAACTTGGAGTATTTCTGGGGGTGTCAGTCAAAAGCCCAGAGGGCTTTCCGGGCAAGTGTGCTTAAAGGAACACATACAGGTAATGGAACCTTGCAAACTTGATGTCACTTCCTCAGTGACAGGACAATACAGAAGCTAGAACTCTGGTCACCAGGCACCACATTCCCAAGACAGGCCCCTATCACCTCACTTGACTGGCGACCTGGGAGAGAGCAGGATGTTCTCCACTGGTCTCCAGATGTCCTTGGGCTGTGTCTTTGGAAAAGCTTACAACAAAACTGTTTCACACAGGCAGACAGTGGCTCTAGTCTCCCTTCTGACGCCTGCTGTCCTTGAGCAGTGTGTAGCCTCAGGTAACTTAGGACTGCCTAGCGTTGGCCAATCCCAGGGAGGCCACAACCGGGAGCACTTGAGGGCATCATATCAGTCCTTGCCACTGTGCGTGCGTGCCTGTGTGTGTGCGTATGCGTGTGTGTGTGTGTGTGTGTGTGTGTGTGTGTGTGTGTGCTGGAGCGAAAGAAACTGCAGGAGGGGTGGTTTGCTGGGTCTCTCAAGTGCCTACCTCAGGTCATGGGGGGCACAAGAGGAAGTGAGTGCTGGGGACCAAGCTCCCGTACCCTCTGGAAATCCTAGGGGTTGGGGGCTCATTTTATTCCTTCATGGCTAGAAGTCTATTCAGACAACCCTGTGCACCTGATCAGGGAAAATGACTTTATGGTGGGTTTTCCTACTGTGGTGAGACCCAGGCAATTTTCCAATGGCCCGGACACCAGGCGTTGCCTTATCAGAGCTCCACCCAGGTGGTCATGGAGACTCAGTTGGACTCGTACAACTTCTTCCAATCCTTGTCCGGGGGCTAGAGACCAGACCACCGGCAGTCAGAGTGGGCCTAGAGTTGAGGGTGGGTACAGAGGGCGCTGTCCCCACGGGATTAAGATGACCAAGGAGAGCCAGATATCAGATTCCCCCGAGAGTGTTCAGCAGTTCCACCTGTATTTATTTATTGATTGATTGATTGATTGATCGATTTATTTATTGATCTATTTATTTATTGATCTATTTATTTATTGATCTATTTACCTATCTATCTATCTACCTATTTATTTATTTATTTATCTATTTATTTCTCATAATCCTCGGCCAGGATATCTCTCCCTTGACTTTTAGGGAGACTGGAACAAACCGGGAGAGGCAGAGAGAAACATGGATGTGAGGGAGACACCTGGATTGGTTGCCTCAGGCAGGCGCCACCGAGGGGGCAGGGATCCAGCCTGCAAGGGAGGTAAGTGCCCTTGACCCCAGTGGAACCGGAGACCCTTCCATCCACAGGCCTGCGCTCTGTCCACTGAGCCAAGCCCGCTGGAGCCTCTCCCACTAGCGTCACAGACACATCCCTCCCATCCCGGGGTGCCCTCTGTCAGGCGGGAGACCCCTTTCCCTGATTGGGGGGTGGAGGTCGTGGTGGCCGGGGGTGGGGGATCCTAGAGTAGGCCCAGGGGTCCCCCCACCAAACCCTCAACACCGCCAAGGCGAGGAGGGGAGTGGCCGAGCCGCTCTCCTGGGCTCAGGGTGGGTGTTTGGGGGTGGGGAGGTGGAGTGTTGCAGAGTGGCAGGAAGGGGGAGGGCGTCCCAGTGGACCTCAGGGCCCTGCCTTGGCCACGGGGCGGAGCTTGGGCAAGGAAAATACAAACATAAAAAAGCCCTGTCCCCGCACCCCCCCTCCCCGACCTGGTGCTCCGCCACCCCACTCCGCACACCAGCCGCCCCAGCCCGGACCAGATCTCTTCTTGCAGAGCCATCAGCTGTCTCTGGCCCGCCCAGCCCATCTCCTGAGCTTCGAAAAGATGCAGGAGGGCGCCTTCCTTTGGGGGTGCGATTGCCTGAAATGCGGAAGGGGGTGTCCGCCGCCACCGGGTAGGACGAAGCCCCCCGAGGGATGGCACAAAGCGAGGGGCGGGCGGCCTGGGCCTTTGGTGGGGACCGCGGGGTTCCCTTAGCAGTTTGGGGAGCTAGCTCTCTCCGCAGCACCGGGGGTTCGATGGGTTCCCCCGGTTGTGGGTCCCCTGTTGCCCCCGCAGAGCACAGAGCGCTTGGGGCTTGCACGGGTGCGGGGGAATGGAAGAGACACGCCCCTGCAACGCAGGGCTGCTGTCTGTTAGGCGCGAGACGGCATTTCCTAATTTTTGACGGCGGACGAGGCTGGGCGAGGGGAGGTGGGGGTTCAGTTGTGAGAGTAGCCCCGCGGGGGCGATGGGAGGTTCCCCTCACACCCCGCCAAAGGGCGGATGGGGCGGGCTCAAAAAATGGCAATCAAAAGCCTACAGCACCCGGTATTCCCAGGCGGTCTCCCATCCAAGTACTAACCAGGCCCGACCCTGCTTAGCTTCCGAGATCAGACGAGATCGGGCGCGTTCAGGGTGGTATGGCCGTAGACGCTCGAGCCGGCCTCCGGGAGCCTCAAGAGCCCGCGGCGCCGGGCCTCCAGGCCCGCTGAGCCCTGGGCCCCCTGGCTGACCTGGTGCTCAGCTCCCCGCACCCTCTGCCCCGCCCGCCCGCTAGCCGGGACTAGATCTGTCCCTGCTGAGCCACCAGCTGCCTCTCATCCACCTTCTGAGCTTCCAGGAGATGCGAGACGCGGGAGAGCGGCTCCCGGGGGCGGTGTGCGATGTCCCGGGGAGCCCGGAAGGGGGCGCCCTCCCCAACTGGGCTCCGCTAGGGATTCCATTTCACATCCCCATGGCAGCATTTTGTTGGGGAGAATCCAATGGCTAAACACGTAGCTGGGGCCAAAAATATGCATGTGCCTAGGCAGGGTCCAGGGGGAGGGGAGGTGGAGGCCGCCCACCATGTAGGCCCACAGCCAGCCCCAGGTCTGATGCGCCGTGTCCTGGGAGACCCTAGGAGGGGATATGGCCTGGGTGGTCACCCCTTCGTTTCCTCCATTTCTCCCTCTTACAGGTGGAGACCTAGCGAGGTGGCCCAGGGCGGTGTGACTCTACCAGTATCACAGTGCTGAAGCCCAGGCCTGTTGGGAGTGGCAGTCCAGGCCACATCCCACCCCGTCTAGGCATCTGGCCCTCTCTGAGTTTTTGCATCCGGCGCAGGTCACACTGCCTGTGCACAGGTGGGGCAGGTTTGATGTCATATACACCCGTCCAGGTCTCTAGAAGATTGTTTCCTGTACCATCCCTCGTGTGTCGGCAGGGTCCCTGGGAAGGCCCAGGAGGACACAGTGGCTTTGCCAGGACACTAAACCAATCAGACAACACAGGTCTCACTGGGCTCTCCTGAATGCTAGGCCCCTGGTGGCAAGAACGGGGAGCTGTGGGAGAAAGCTGAGTTGGGGAACTTGGAGTATTTCTGGGGGTGTCAGTCAAAAGCCCAGAGGGCTTTCCGGGCAAGTGTGCTTAAAGGAACACATACAGGTAATGGAACCTTGCAAACTTGATGTCACTTCCTCAGTGACAGGACAATACAGAAGCTAGAACTCTGGTCACCAGGCACCACATTCCTGAGACAGGCCCCTATCACCTCACTTGACTGGAGACCTGGGAGAGAACAGGATGTTCTCCACTGGTCTCCAGATGTCCTTGGGCTGTGTCTTTGGAAAAGCTTACAACAAAACTGTTTCACACAGGCAGACAGTGGCTCTGGTCTCCCTTCTGACGCCTGCTGTCCTTGAGCAGTGTGTAGCCTCAGGTAACTTAGGACTGCCTAGCGTTGGCCAATCCCAGGGAGGCCACAACCGGGAGCACTTGAGGGCATCGTATCAGTCCTTGCCACTGTGTGTGCGTGCCTGTGTGTGTGTGTGTGTGTGCTGGAGCGAAAGAAACTGCAGGAGGGGTGGTTTGCTGGGTCTCTCAAGTGCCTACCTCAGGTCATGGGGGGCACAAGAGGAAGTGAGTGCTGGGGACCAAGCTTCCGTACCCTCTGGAAATCCTAGGGGTTGAGGGCTCATTTTATTCCTTCATGGCTAGAAGTCTATTCAGACAACCCTGTGCACCTGATCAGGGAAAATGACTTTATGGTGGGTTTTCCTACTGTGGTGAGACCCAGGCAATTTTCCAATGGCCCAGACACCAGGCGTTGCCTTATCAGAGCTCCACCCAGGTGGTCATGGAGACTCAGTTGGACTAGTACAACTTCTTCCAATCCTTGTCCGG
Organism: Myotis lucifugus; assembly: GCF_000147115.1. Classification (NCBI taxonomy): domain Eukaryota; kingdom Metazoa; phylum Chordata; class Mammalia; order Chiroptera; family Vespertilionidae; genus Myotis; species Myotis lucifugus. The sequence continues at coordinate 1,648 of NW_005879073.1, read as the reverse complement.
GGGCTAGAGACCAGACCACCGGCAGTCAGAGTGGGCCTAGAGTTGAGGGTGGGTACAGAGGGCGCTGTCCCCACGGGATGAAGATGACCAAGGAGAGCCAGATATCAGATTCCCCCGAGAGTGTTCAGCAGTTCCACCTGTATTTATTTATTTATTTATTTATTAATTTATTAACTTATCTATTTATTTATTTATTTATTTATCTATTTATTTCTCATAATCCTCGGCCAGGATATCTCTCCCTTGACTTTTAGGGAGACTGGAAAAAACCGGGAGAGGCAGAGAGAAACATGGATGTGAGGGAGACACCTGGATTGGTTGCCTCTGGCAGGCGCCCCCGAGGGGGCAGGGTTCCAGCCTGCAAGGGAGGTAAGTGCCCTTGACCCCAGTGGAACCGGAGACCCTTCCATCCACAGGCCTGCGCTCTGTCCACTGAGCCAAGCCCGCTGGAGCCTCTTCCACTAGCGTCACAGACACATCCCTCCCATCCCGGGGTGCCCTCTGTCAGGCGGGAGACCCCTTTCCCTGATTGGGGGGTGGAGGTCGTGGTGGCCGGGGGTGGGGGATCCTAGAGTAGGCCCAGGGGTCCCCCCACCAAACCCTCAACACCGCCAAGGCGAGGAGGGGAGTGGCCGAGCCGCTCTCCTGGGCTCAGGGTGGGTGTTTGGGGGTGGGGAGGTGGAGTGTTGCAGAGTGGCAGGAAGGGGGAGGGCGTCCCAGTGGACCTCAGGGCCCTGCCTTGGCCACGGGGCGGAGCTTGGGCAAGGAAAATACAAACATAAAAAAGCCCTGTCCCCGCACCCCCCCTCCCCGACCTGGTGCTCCGCCACCCCACTCCGCACACCAGCCGCCCCAGCCCGGACCAGATCTCTTCTTGCAGAGCCATCAGCTGTCTCTGGCCCGCCCAGCCCATCTCCTGAGCTTCGAAAAGATGCAGGAGGGCGCCTTCCTTTGGGGGTGCGATTGCCTGAAATGCGGAAGGGGGTGTCCGCCGCCACCGGGTAGGACGAAGCCCCCCGAGGGATGGCACAAAGCGAGGGGCGGGCGGCCTGGGCCTTTGGTGGGGACCGCGGGGTTCCCTTAGCAGTTTGGGGAGCTACCTCCCTCCGCAGCACCGGGGGTTCGATGGGTTCCCCCGGTTGTGGGTCCCCTGTTGCCCCCGCAGAGCACAGAGCGCTTGGGGCTTGCACGGGTGCGGGGGAATGGAAGAGACACGCCCCTGCAACGCAGGGCTGCTGTCTGTTAGGCGCGAGACGGCATTTCCTAATTTTTGACGGCGGACGAGGCTGGGCGAGGGGAGGTGGGGGTTCAGTTGTGAGAGTAGCCCCGCGGGGGCGATGGGAGGTTCCCCCCACACCCCGCCAAAGGGCGGATGGGGCGGGCTCAAAAAATGGCAATCAAAAGCCTACAGCACCCGGTATTCCCAGGCGGTCTCCCATCCAAGTACTAACCAGGCCCGACCCTGCTTAGCTTCCGAGATCAGACGAGATCGGGCGCGTTCAGGGTGGTATGGCCGTAGACGCTCGAGCCGGCCTCCGGGAGCCTCAAGAGCCCGCGGCGCCGGGCCTCCAGGCCCGCTGAGCCCTGGGCCCCCTGGCTGACTGGTGCTCAGCTCCCCCGCACCTCTGCCCGCCCGCCGCTAGCGGGA
>NW_005879072.1:0-7222 GCF_000147115.1 Myotis lucifugus | reverse complement strand
AAGGAATGAGAAGTGTCCTCAGAATTCCATGGGACAACTCAGGCCACATGCACTGCAACATTTCAATACTCAAAGTTTGGGCACTTCAGCCCTTGGTCCCAGACAATAACTGTAATTCTCTTTGACTTTAGCTGCAGTCTTACTGTTCTAATAGAGAAGCAGCCCCAAACTCCATCTGTTCAAACCCTGTTCAAGGGCCCATTAAGACTAGGAGCTCTTACAGTACTCAGATTTGAAGTTAACATGAAGTGTGTCATGGCCCAGTCACCTGGAAGACTGAAAGAGCCTGGAACTTGGCTCCAAGAATGACATGGTCGTTTATTGTGTTCTCCCTCAGAGCCTGAGCTCCTTCACTGTGTCTTCACTCCCCTGTCACCGAGGCCATTCAGCAGGTGACTGCCCTGGCACATCCAGACGTAACTATTACTCCAGTTCCTGTAAAACACTTCATCAATTGTTTGGCTAAAATCAAGATTGATGGTGTTACTCATACTACCTTTATCTACTAATTCAATTACTCTATTTAAAAAAAAATAGAAGAGTAGAAGTGTCTGAGATTTCTTTTTAGAGACTTCAGCAGATGACCTTAGAGTCTGCTGTGACACCCCATTAAATGTCTCCTAGATATGCATGCAGTTTATATTCTCTAGTTAACCAACAGCCCCCCAGCAAGTCAAGGTGCTCAAGAAGAACCCCCCTTCCAGCATCTTCCTGCATATCCACTGAATTCATCTCAAAGGGAAAGCTTTACTTTTTAAAAAAAATTTCAGGAGGCTGATGTGTTTAAAGAAGGCTGCATTTTTTTTTTTCATAAGAAATAAGGATTCTCAATACTATGGAAAACCACACTAGCCTATTTTGGGATTAATTTCCTAGTAACAATGGATTTAATACAAAACATACTTCTATTGTAGCAAAGAAAAAAGCCACAGGAGTAATATGCATTTTGCAGATTCTGCCAAACAAGGCAATGTTTGTTTATGCTTTAGAGGAAATAAATTAATGTGTTTTGTTTACATTTGCATACATCTTTCTAGAACACATGCATATACAAAACACAGTTGTTGTTGTGTTATTATTAATATTTTTGTTACAGGGCCTTTTCCTGTCAGTCCATATGGCTTCTCTTTATGGCTTTACCTTTATACCCTAAGAATGAATCCCGTGGCGCTTTCTAACTTGCCACAACCCGTGTGGCCTAGGTCAGAACTCTAGAAAGCACTGACTTCTCCTGGGGATTGACACTGCTACCATATTTCATGGAGATTATATATGACTTACATGGAAACTGCTTCCAATGGGGGGAAAAATGGTGAATTTTTTCTATAGCTTTACTTATACTGAACAAGTAACATTCAAGGTTTGGAAAATCTAAATTAACAGGTAAAATTTTTATCCCTCTAATGCATATATTCAGACTTAGGTTTTAGTTGAGGATTATTTTTCTGTATATACAAAAAAAACCCTCTTTCTGGTATTTATTTGCCTTAATATAGCCCTAATATATGAGGTCACATTTATGCCCCTATTATCTTCTTAATTTTTTTTTCTGATGTGCAATTCTAACTTGGTCACAAGTTTGTATACCAAATACACTAATTGGTTATTACTTATATTTTGACGTTCTAGTTAACATGTTTTTCTCCTTTTACCTTTTTCCCTGCCCGTCTTCTTTTCCCATTATTTTGATTCTCTACTTTTAATATATTTGCACATATACATAGAAATATTTATAGGCTTATGTGTACCTATGATTCATATAGATGTATATTTGTGTGTTCATATAAAAATAATTTGTTTCTAGCCCTATCCACTGAGAAGGCCAGAAAGTAACAATACCCCAATAGCACTGATCACACTAAACACCCAGGTGTTGGTTTCTAAATATCCTTCTACACCAAAAGGAGCCCAGGTTCTTTGAAAAAATGAATGACTTCAGACCTAGGACAAGGAAAGTACAAACTGAACCTGAAATAGTTTGTGACCAAAAAGTGGGGAAATGCTCAAGTAATGATGGAAAGATGTCAAAAGGACGCAGAAATGAACTGCCAATGACCATATCAGGAAAAATTTAAGCATCAAAATAGATAATGATAATAAGAAATACAACCAATTAAATTAAGTTAGAATCTATGAGTACATACTTCTATAAATAAATGTGGGAGAAACAAAAAGATCTTTCTTAAAATAAAACACCAAGTAATAAATGTAGGGGAAATGATGGAAGTAGAAAATTGCCATTTAAGTCACTGTCACAGTGGCAACTGATTCAGACCGGGGGTAGAGGATTGCTGAGGCAAGAATATTCTGTACTCTCAGAATAATTTTTAATAAAATACTGGTCAATTACAAAGGAAAATGCTGACATTATGATGAGTAAATATACCTGACATCAATATGACCAGATGATCAAGTTTAACATCACCAGAGATGAAAAGGATCATGTGCCCCTAATATGCTGTATGAAAAGAACACAGCACCTTTCCTGTAATATTTATGCCAAGAGAGCATGATCTGTGTCTTGACATGTGGAAGCAACTTAAGAATGTAAGATATGTATTCTCTAAGAATTGGTGGAAAACCATAGATTTGTTCCAGTTTGGAAGAGAATAAAGACACATGACAACTAGATGCCATGAGTGTCCACGGTAGGATCTTAGCCCAGCAAGGCAAAATATTAATTGGGACAATTGCCCAAATTTGAGTTGGATTTGTTGATTGGATGATAGTGTCATATCAGTATTGGTTACCTGACTTGGAGGAGATTTGGGAAAATACACACTGAAGTTTTAGAATTGTTAGGGATTTGTGTTTTTAATTGTCACAAATGGTTTAGAATACCATTGTCAATGGGGATGTATAGGGGTGTGTGTGTGTATGTGTGTGTGTGTGTGTGTGTGTGTGAGGAGGGGAGAGGAAGAGAGAAGGAGAGAGAGAAATGGGGAGAGAGGAACAGAGACAGAAAGTGACATAGATAGAAAGAGACAGACAGAAAGGTGATGGAGCAAGTGCTTTGATAATAGTTAAAGAATCTGGGTAAAAGGGATGTGGATATTTTTGCACTTTTCTTGTCACTCTTCTATAATTTTGAAATTATTTAAAATAAATTGTTTATTTTTCTTATCTCAGATTGTATTTCAGTATTATATTTACTTTTTTTTCTGGCCTCAATGCTCTCTCTAACTGAATATGTATTTGTAATCTACATTTAATGTAAGTACATCAAGGCAGCATATTGACCTCTCATATTTCTTTAGAGCTCTACAGATTCCATCAATCGGAGAATGAGACACTCAACATTGAAGCTTTCCTAAGGAGGGAAAGTACATATAAATTAATTAAAAGTGTAGGCACCTCAAGGACAATAGCATTCACAGTTTAAGCAGTGTACCAGATTTTTAAATTTAGTATCATTTTTTTAAAATGAATAAAATATCAAAAGAAGAGGGGAAAAGATTATTTTGCATGTACAGAAATGTTACATTTCTACTCATTGATACATGCACATCTCTTATCACTCTGTTCCTACAAAGAGGGAGAGTGGAGTCTGTAATATTCTGATTTATTACATCTAGTACCCACTGTATACTTAATAAATTATTATGTGGTTAGTCATACTTTTTCAGCATTCTATTGCAGTGTAAAGTAAAAATGCATGGGCTTAGAGTCAGCTTTCAAATTCTTGCTCTTACATGTTCTGAATCTCAATTCCTAGGTAGGGTTGTTAAGAGGATTAAGTACATTTCATGTATGATTTGGGCCCAGGAAAGTGACTAGGCCCTAATGGACTCAATGGGTCATAGTGATTCTTATTTGCTTTAAAATATGTTGTTATTTTTGCTCAAAGATAATAGGCACAATGAACTGAAACAAGTTGAAAACTGTATACTATAGAGACCCTGAATATCAAGCAGTTGGATTTGGGGGAGAAAAAAAGAGAGAAATACAAATCATTGCATTCCATACTCCTTGGTTGCTGTCAACGTCATTGTTATCCCCATTAACATCATCATGACATTCATGCCACAATTGCTCTGTACCTGTAACATGTCATTTAATTTTCACCTCAAGTCTCTGAGTTGGTGCCTATTTATCTCCCTCTGTTACAGAGAGGTTATGTCACTTATTTAAAGTCACCTGAACAGCAAGTGGAAGAGCTGGGATTCCAACAGAAACAGTTTGACTCTGAAGTTGGCCATTCCAGTATACTATACTCCTAAAGGGCTCTACCTGTCATCTTCCAAGATCCATAAAGAAATTGGGTGAGTACACCCAAGCTTTAGATCTCATGTTAATTTTCTGGCTTTAAGATTCTTGACCTCCACTGGAAAAATGTTTAAACTGAGAGATCGACAATGGTTTTCCATCAGGTAATAGAACTTAATGACCTAAATGGAAGCTGACAGATGCTTGTGACATGTCAGGGATGCAGTCTAAGTGTGCAGCTGAACATTACATTAAGGCCTGATGACTCTAGCCCTAATATGTGTCACTAATATTTGTGACATCACTAGCATTCATGCCACGATTGCAGTTTTGTCTTCTTTGGTCATACCCAAGATATCTTCATTACCAAGGATGATGCCAGACACAAACAAACTAGGAACTCTATAGTTGCTGAATGAGTGAATGAATTATTTTTGCATCATTTAGTGACACAAGTAATTGTGTCACTGCTGCTAACTATTAACTTTGAATGAGTTTCCCTACCTCTCGCCTCAGTTTTTTAATCTGTATAAACTAGAGATAAAAGTAGTATAGACTTCAGAGGACTATTTGAAGATTAAATTAAATGTATACATTCGTGCTTATAAAACAGTGCCTGGCACACAGTACACAGTCAATAAATGTTGACTATTACTATGATTATTTAACATAAGATTCTAAAGGCCTGCAAAAGCTAATCAATATAGTCCTCAACAAGTGCCTCAATTATTCTAGAGAGCAGTTTCCATCACATGGATTGCTAAAGCATTTACACCTATTTGAACATGTATGTCCAAACATTGATGTCACAACTACTGGGCAAGACCAGTGTTAACAGAGCTACATTTTCATTCCCCACTCATCTTAGAAAGCTTCTAATTTTCTGGCACATTTCACAAGTAATTATAAGTAGTTCCATAAGTGATACCAATGCCCTTTCACCCTTGGATGCTTGTGGTTTCTTAACTTTCCATATTTTAAGCCTTAGCTGAGAGGTTTTTTTGCCAATTACTCTTTTTCTTTTCCCAGAGGTCTTCATTAATTTCTAATTGTAGACTTTCTTATCTGCATTTTCCTTGTATAAGTAAAATTAGAAATATAAATGTTCAGGAATTTTGCCATTTTGTATTCATCATATTGCCATGGCCTTTCTTGTTTGATTTTAAGAATGGTTTTCTTCCTCCTTAATGACACTTAATCTGATTTCATCTAAATTAATTCATTCTGTCCTTGCATCTTTCCCCACTTATTTTAAATATGTACCTTGTTTTTAATATGCCCCCTTTTTATACTACTATTCAGATAAATTTTAAGCTAAAGATAATTTGAAGTATTTCTTCATGTAAGACATCTTACATTTTTCTTCATCAATTTCAAGAGGAAGTATAACTATTTTACTTAACAAAAGTGCCTATTTCATTCAAATATTTAAGAGATTAAATTTTCCTTCCCACTGTCTGATTCACATTTTTCAATCTAAAATTTTCATTCTAAAATTTAAAAAGTAATGCATAACTGTTGCAACAAATAAACTATGATAAATGTATGTCAAGAAAACTTTAAAAGACATACACAATAAGAGAGAATGACAAAACAATTATCTTTACAAACTAGCACAAACAAAATAGCATATGCCTCACAGGGCTGTTGTGATGATTAATTTCTCCTATCTCTCTCTCTCAAGTAAATCTAGGTTTATACATATCCCCCCAAACAGATTGTACCTGATGTAGTTATTCATTCAATCATTACCTGTATCTTGACCTAATTTCTTTGGATTTTCCAGGTTGTCTGGGAACTGTTGAAAATATCTAATACACTATAATTTCATCAGTTCTGCACAACACTTCAATTATACTGGCTTTGCATGCATTGTGTTCAGTCAGTTTAATTACTTCTTGTATGAGTGTATTAGCTTCTGAGATTGCAACTCCTTTTTTCTAGATACTTGAAAAAGTACATAGGCATTAGGCATTGTACATTTTGTATCCAATAAACATAAAGGCCCACTAGCTCTGTATTGGAATAATTAGAATTTATAAATATCCTGTTGCTATATTAATTTTAATAGAAACAACCTCCAGCATAGTAAAGAATGACAACTAATTAAACATTAAATATAGACTGATAATAAACCAATACCTGGTATAAAGCTGTTCCCATTCTTTCTGCATGTATACAATGTAGGTCATTCATACAGTTTTACCCTTGATTTTGTTTTTTCATTATGTTCTGAGGTTTTTCAATAAATTATAATCATCTATGGATTTGGAATTTATTGCAAAAATCCAGTTTTTCAAATTTATTCTGACTCCTATTTTCTCTAAGCAGACTTTCTGGCTTCCAAGAAATGGGAAGAAATAAGGGAAAAAGAAGAAAGAAAGAAAGAAAGAAAGAAAGAAAGAAAGAAAGAAAGAAAGAAAGAAAGAAAGAAAGAAAGAAAGAAAGAAAGAAAGAAAGAAAGAAAGAAAGAAAGAAAGAAAGAAAGAAAGAAAGAAGAAGAAGAAGAAGAAGAAGAAGAAGAAGAAGAAGAAGAAGAAAGAAGAAGAAGAAGAAGAAGAAGAAGAAGAAGAAGAAGAAGAAGAAGAAGGAGAAGAAGAAGAAGAAGAAAGAGAGAGAGAGGGAGAGAGAGATGCAAGAGAGTCATATCCATCAGCTGCCTCCTGCACCCACCCCAACCCTTGACCAGGAATCAAACCCGAGAGCCTTCAGTGTGATAGCCGATGCTCCAACCATTGAGCACCACCAGCTTGGAGTGAGTGATATTTTTATACACCAACCTCTATGACTGTTGAAAGCTTCTTCTTAGAAGTGCTGATTCCATAGTACTCCTGGCCTGCTGTAGCCAAAAAAATTAATGGACACAGAGGTGCAGATATTAGCCATTAAAAGTTGTCTGGGGCCCTCTGAAATAGACCTATAGGCCGGGACTGTGGGCTAGTCTAGGACACCTGACAAGCTGGCTTTCACTGGCTAGGACCACCTTCCACAGTGCTCACTGCATGAACCCATAGCC
>NW_005879071.1:0-7222 GCF_000147115.1 Myotis lucifugus | reverse complement strand
CGATGGGAGTAAGGAGGAGGTGGCTGAAATAAGGAGGATTAGATGAAAGCTGCTTAAGAAACAATTGCATCCCTAAGTACCCTCCTCAGCTCCACACTTTTGTTACCCTGATAGATAACTAGAGTCTTATTCTCTGGAGAAGGTAAAAGAAGTGTCTCTGGACTATGAAACATCAGACACAGCTGAAGGTAAGGACACTGGTCTAAAGCAAGGGTGATCAAATGAATATATTCTTTAAAAAAAAAAAATTAAAGGGAGAAACCAAGATGGCGGCATAGGTAAACACCGGAGATTGCTGCCTCCCACAACCACTTCAAAAACACAACTAAAAGATGGAACAGACATCATCCAGAACCACAGGAAGGCTGGCTGAGTGGAAATTCTACAACTAGAAGGAAAGAAAAAAGCATACCGAGACTCAGAGGAGGTGCGGTGTGGAAGTAAAATACAAAGGTGCGGAGGTGCATGAGGAGAGAGCTGGCGGCTGAGGACACGATTGTCTTTTGCAATCGGGAGGGAGTCTCAGGCTCTGAGCTCCAGTTCTGGGCGAGTCTCTGGGGACCCAGACTCATACGGGAGAAACGGGACTGTCTGGCATCGGTCGGAACTCGCAGAGATTGCCAGAACCTCTGAAGGCAGGACTGAGAACAGCCATACTGCTCGCTCAGCCCGCCCTGTTGATCCCCTGGGACCCCGCCCCGCCCAAGCCCTGCACGGAGGCTTTTGCATATGAAAGGCCCAGCCCTTTGTAATCTGAAAATTACTTAACAAACTGCAGCTGCCCCAAGGCCCCAGGGCAACTTGCATCACTTTACAGCTGGCTTCTGCTGGGTAGCCTGGGTCTTCTTCTTGCTTCTTGAACATCCGGTGCATGTACTCTAGGAACCTTATTCTGAATTCTTTTTCCGTCATGTTGCATATCTCTGTCTCACTTAGCTGCTTTTCTGGCGAGTCCTCCTTTTCTTTCCTTTGGGGGTTTCTTTGTCTACCCATGTTTGATCTCACTGACATTACTAGTTGTTGAATCGTTCAGTGGCTGGACCCTGGGTGGCAGTGGCTGCTCCCTGGGTGGCAGTGGCTCCTCGGTCTGTGGTTGCTCCTTGGGCGGTTGTGGTAGCAGTGGCTCCTCTGTTGATAGCAGGGCCTCTGATGGGTGCTGCTCACAGTTGTGGTGGCTCTTCTGGCTGGTGGAGGGAGGCTTCAGACGCAGCAACTGTTCCCCAGGCAGAGCGTGTGGTGATCAGGAGGCCGCTGTTGCTTGAATCTGTTGCGTTGATTTAGAGGCACAAAATACAACACAACAAGGCACAACGTACCAGGCACTGAACACTATTGTATTTACGATATTACTAACCCCAAATAAAGGTGGCCACCCAAGCTAAGAGAGTTGGGAGATAAGGGGGAAAGAAGAGAAAAAGGTAGAAGAGAAAAAAGAAAGAAAGAAAAAAAGGAGTGCAAAGATGAGATTGGAAAAGGGAGGGGAAAAAGTGGAGGAGAAAAAAAAAAAAAGAAGAAAAAAAGTAAGAGAGAAAAGAAAGTGAAGTGTAAAAGGGGGAGAGACTATTTATGTGAGGAGAAAACTCCTATAGGTCCGCCACTAATACCAACAAATTGCAGCAACAGATTCCTGGAGATGAATACAAACTACAAACAACCAATAATATCAAGCGACGCAAGGGGACAGAGAAGCGCAGAAATAACCGGGGGCGGGGGGGAGAGGGAGGGGCAGGAAAATAAAAAGAATAAGCAGTCTAACCTCACAAACACTCAAAAAAAAATATATACTCGTCAATCAGGCAAACAACGATAAAACAATAGAGAGAGAAAAGAAGAAGAAGAGAGAGAAAAAAAATGGATAGTGAAGGAAGATGAGGGAAAGGTGTATAAGGATTTAGAACAGGGGATTGGACATAGGATATTTAAGCAGGGTTAAATTTTGACAGAGGATAAAAAGAATAGGGAAGATCTAAAGCTGGAGTAGGGTAAGAGAAACAGGACAGCAAAAGGGAGAAAGTGGGGAAGATTGTTTAGCACAGAGGCAAATTGAGGTAGAGAAAAATGTTGCTAAAGGAACGATGAAAATAGAATGGAGAACATTAGTCCCAAAATAAAATAAAGACAAGATAAAATGACACTTTAAAAAATGGTAAAATGGTAGCGGTAATAATACTAGTTAAAAATAAAAATGTAGTAGCTGAAAGGGCAAAATCGGGTGATGGAGAAAAAAGAAAAATGAAAAAAAAAATGTTTTCTTAGTTAAAAGGAGAAAAAGTAATTTAAAAAAATAAAAATAAAAATGTGCAGTAATGCAGGTGCTTCAGATCTTCTACTCTTCTTATTGGCACGTCGGGAACTCAGGAGAATGTTGACTTTCCCTCTGATACACTGTTCCTCCTTGTTGTAAGCCACAGTCCTTATTGCCTTATCTGTATTTACAGAGGAGTCAGTTCGTGGCTCTGCCTCTGGGTGGCAGTGTGTCTGGGTTGACCTCCGAGGCTATAAGTTCTCTCCGACCAGGAGCTGCCTATTGTACCTGAACCAGCTCCGCCCAGAGGTGGTTCCCCCAGCGCCACTCCCAGTTCTGTTTCCCAGGCTCCCCAAAAACAATCTTCCCCTACAAGCTCTGCTAGTGACCCCAACTGGGCACTCACATGCACTGGGCTCAACAATCAAACCCACAGAAGTAAGAGGAAGTGTGCGAACAAGAGCCTGGGAAGCTGCTGGAACTCGCAGGGTTCCACCCTCCAGAACCGCGCGGAGTGTCTGCCCGCACCCAAGCCCCCGGCAAGAGGCACGGATTTTGGAGAGCGCGGATTTTGGCGGACGCAGATTTTCCCCTGCGCCCGCGCGCGTGTTCCTCACTCCAACCTGAACTGCGAACCGTACCTTCGAGGCAAGTCCAACCTTTCCGTGGAGGGGTGCAGGTCTCCCCTTGGCTCTTGCAGTCGCGCTGTTTGCGAATCGCTACCTCCGGGTCAGTAGCCGCCGGGCTAGTAGCCGATCTCTGGATGCCGGTGAACGCTGCCTGAGATGGCGCGGTCCCGCCGCTGCGCTGGCGCCCAGAGGGAGGTTTCAGCCTCAATCTCCAACCATCCGCATTTTTTAGGAGTTTTCTGTCTTTCCTGGCTGCAGACTGTCTCTCAGCTGAACCTCCCCAGCTTGATCGGGCTGATTGTTACCCGTTTCAGCTGCTCGCCCCCATCTGGTCCGGGACAAAGCACCAACACGTCCGTCTAAGCCTCCGCCATTTTCTTCTTATTTTTTTAAATTTCTTTATTGATTAAGTTATTACATATGTGTCCTTATCCCCACATTACCCCCCATCCCCCCACTCATGCTCTCACCCCCCTGTTGTCTGTGTCCATTGGTTAGGCCTATATGCTTGCATATAAGTCCTTTGGTTGTCTTTTAGAGGTAGGAGGATTAAGTGAGATAATATATCAAATACGTAACAGTTTCTGCACACAATAGTACTCAATAAATAGTATACATATTAAGTCTGCAGAACTTAATAGTCATCTTCGCACTACAAAGCTGTATTTAAAAATTAAATAGAACAATATTTTTTCCTATCATTAATGGACTTTCATGGGAATGGAATATGAGAGTGAAAGGGTATGCCTCATTTAAAAGGTCACTGACATTCACAGGTGGCCTGCAATATTCCAGGTGGTATGTTCCTAATTTACATTCCTTTACTCACGTATTCCTCACCACTCCATTAAGATCTCGTTATAGAATTTCTTTTCATGTGGAAGCTAAATAACTTGCTCAAATCCCACGACTGGTAAGAGGCTGGGACTTGATACAGACCCAGATCTGCTGACTTCAGAGCATGTGACTTCCATGAAGTCGTAGAAAAGTGCATGGGTGCTCTTAAGAGGGCAGTAGGACTGGCTAGAGAAGATGAGGCACAGAACCTGGTACTGATCTACAGGGTGTAGACTATCAGCAGTATTTCTTCATGTGTGGTTGGGTTGTTTAATGGAAAGGTGAGTAAAGGCCTTAGACCTATGTCTGACCTGTGCCAAGGTAAGTGGTCCATAAATACTAGCTATTATTAGTCTTGTGAAAGGATGTTTAAACACTGACTGGATGGTAATATTAGCTGGCTTGCATCTTACAGAGCATCCATATCTAAAAAATTTTGGTTAATGACTCAATAATAATAAAAGGAGTTCTCTATGTGGCTCGATATTGCAATGATAGAAATCTTTAGCTTCTAGAAATTTCACCATTTACCAGCATTGTGACTTTGGGTGAATCACTTAATCTATCTTGCTTCTGTTTCTTCATTTGTAAGTGAGAATAATAATCCTATGAACATCAGGATTAAGTGTTTAACATATACAATTCATGCTTTGTTCTTATTTTGGTTACTGTTTGCTTTACCAAAATGGGATACTATATATAATTTTCTTCATCTTCCTTTCCTTATTTAATAGTATCTCATGAAAATAATTTTAAATCATTTGGCATAATACCAATTCATTCATCTAAGTAGCTGTATAATATTTGTAATATGGATACATAGTAATTTATTTAGAACCTCAGCTTTATTTATAGTTTTTCTCTAAGAACAATGCATTAAAAATTTTATGCATGTGACTGTTTGAAAACAACAATGTGGTGCACAAATTGGAGGTATACAGCTCAATGAATTTTTAAAAAAGCAAACATATTTATAAAATTAGCACCCAGGCCAAGAAACTGAAATGACCAGCTCCCAGAAGCATTCATGGTGCCGCCTCTGGTCATTGACAGCCTCCTGACTTCCCTGAACTGAATGTGGTTTTGAACTGTACATAAATGTGATCACGCCCTTATACTCTCTCATGCCTGGCTTTTTTATGTGAGGTTCATCCATGTTGATATGTGGAGCTATAATGTGCTCATTCTTATTCCTGTACAGTTTACTATTACATGAATGTGACAATTAACTTGTTCATTCTACTCTTCATAAGTGGCTGGATGCCTTCCAGGTTTAGATTTATATAAATGGTACTTCAGTCAACATTCTTCTATATTTCTTCTGGTAAACATACATGTCTACATCTCTGCAGGCATGTACCAAGAGTGGTATTGCTACATCACAATGTATACATATGTTCAGATTTAAAAGACACTGACAAACAGGTTTTCAAGGTGATTATATCAGTGTACACTTCTACCAGGAGTGTATGATAGTTTTGGTTCCACACTCTTGCCAAAACTTGTCATTTTTCTTGTACATACGTTTTTAATATCGATGGGATAGAGGGTCAAAAGTGGGATTGCTCAATCAAAGTTTATATGTAGTTTCAACTTTAACAGATGTGGCAGATTGTTTTCCAGAAAGTTTGTGACTGTACATTTTCCCCAGGAGTATAAAAGAATATTCTTCTCTTTATGTCTCCACCAACAATAAATATTATTGCTGTTTTTAATTTTTGTCATCCTGATGGATGTAAAATAATATGACACTGTTATTTTAATTTGCACTCTCTACTACTAGTTAATTTTTATATTTGTTGGTCACAAGGGCTTGATCTATGAACTATCTTTCTTAAAATTTATTTTTATAAATTTGTTTTTAATTCAATTTATTGGGGTGACATTGATTTTCAAAACCATTCAGGTTTCAAGTGTACAACTCAATAAAACATCATCTGCACACTGCACTGTGCACCCATTGCCCCAAGCAAGTCTCTTTTTGTCCCTATTTCCCCCTCCCCCTTTGCCCACCTCCACCTACCCCTCACCCCCTCTGGCCATCACCACACTGTTGCCTGTATCTATGTGTTACCTATATATATTTTTTGGCTAATCCCTTCACCTGCTTTCTTTATGATAGAGGGAAAGTCATTGAGTTTGTGACCTATAACAAAGGATTTAAGGACTGACTTTTGCTCAGAGAAGAAAAGACCTAAGGGAAATTCTATTAGCTGTCTTTGAATATTTGAAGCCTCATGTTCTAAAGGATTCCTTGTATTCTATGTATCTTTTGAAGGACAGAATTGAGACCAATGAATGGAAGTTTTAAAATGACATATTTTAAGTTAAATTAAGAAAAAACTTCAAAACAATAGGGTTATCACATTAAAAAAAATAAAAACAAACTTTCTCTGAGGCTGTAAATTATCTGTTCTTACACGTGTTTATAGTGAGGCTGCCTACATGTATGTATGTGTGTGTGTGGGAGGGTGTTGGAGGGGACGTTGTCGAAGTAGAGATGGACTTGGATGAATGGTTCCAAAGCCAGTTTATGCCTGAGAATCAAATGAGAAACTTTAAAATGCAGATTCTCAGTGTGCTGCCTTGAAGATTTTGTTAAAGAAGGCCTAGGGAGAGGCTCAGAAATCTGTAATTTTGAAACACTAACCATGTGATTCTGATGTAGCCCGTATACAGATCAACATTTGAGAAACACTAGACTAGATAACCTCTAGAATCTCTTTGGATTTTAAAATGATCTATTTTATCAGCTCCTATGTTAGTGATGTTATTTACACAAAATGTGATAAGAAGCAGATAACAAAGGAATGTAAATAATCCTATCCATAGCTCTTTGCCCTTCTGACTAGAAACTACCCAAGAAAATATGAGAAATATATTTCCCCCTACAAATGAGTATGTCTTAACTATAATCCTTATACAAACAAAACTACCTGTGAAATTATGAGTTACAGGTTAATAATTTGTAGGCAAAGCATCTTTGGAATTTTGCAGTTGAGTGTGTGTGGGGGGGGGGGCAGGGGAAATGGGGGGTGTTCATTATCTCAGATGTTACTTCTGTAAGGACACTACTAAACCCCCTGTTTAAACTGAGCCGCCATTAAAAAGAATGAGCACTATAGTCATGGGTCTGATGTGGTCTTCACCTCAGTCTTCTTATCTCTAAAGTGCGGACAACAATAGAATATCTACTCTGGGGAGATTGCCTCTCAGGATTAAATGAGATGTCATATAAAGTGTCTAGTGCGGCACTTGGCACATACACAAAAGTACTTAGTATCTATTAATTCCTTTCCGTTCTTTCCTTTATAGTTCCAGCAAAAGTCACTTTATTTTTAATACAGCTTTTTCTCTTCTTTCTACAATTCAGGAAGTCAGAAAGTACATTTGGTTTTGGCACAGTGGTTTAAAAATATTACAAGCATTTAAAAATATTTGACTTCTTTTTTTGATAATGAACGAAGGTACATAGTGTTTTAGCCCTAGATGTTGATAAAACATTTCAAGG
>NW_005879070.1:0-7222 GCF_000147115.1 Myotis lucifugus | reverse complement strand
AGGATGAAATCTTACTCTTGTCTGTCCTTGAACCTGAAACCCTGAGAAGAGTTGATGTCTGAATCTAGAGGCAAAAGTAGAAGGAACATGACTAGATTGATCAGGGTGATCACTTTGTAAGTTATGTAAATGTCTAATCACTATTTTGTACACCTGAGACTGATATAATATGGTATGTCAATAGTAACTGAAAAATAAAAAACAAACAAAACAAAAGTAGAAGAAACATGGATTAGAAAATTAGAATTGGAATTAGGTATCAACTCTGTACCACTTCCCCCATCTCAGCTCCAAGTCTCATTTTCTTTATCTGTGAAATGGGGATAGTAACAATAATAAGCTTAAGTTAAATGAGATTGCACATTATATCCCAGGCTCTGTGCTAAGGACTTTTACATCCATTATCTTATTCAAACTTGACAGCAAAGTTATGCATAAGAAATTTTAAAATCTGCATTTATAGATAATACTTAATTTGTTCAAATGACTCAGTAAAAAGTGAGGTCAAAAACGGAATTCAGGCCTGACTCCAAAAATTCTGTAGGGGCTGGCATCTTATGATTATTAGTTATTAAGCATATTGCTCTCGTTCCAGGCATGGGGCAGAAGGATCTGGGATGCTGCATCTTTTATTGCAAGGCCCAATGGACTGGCAAGGAATCAGACCAGGAACTGGCTCAGACATTAGACTGGTACAGCCAGTAAAGAGATGAAAAAGCCACCTGTGGCAGCGCAGTCTTGGAGTGGTAACAGGTACCAGTACCATTTTGAGGATCCTGCTATAGCGTATGTGGTGCCTTTGTCCAAGTTAGGGGAAAGTGCTCACTCTGGGCAGATGAATTACAAAAGTCACTCCTTCTAGGAAGACACAGAACAATAGGAGGCAGAACTTAGAGCATTTGGATGGAAAAAAAAGGAGGGGGCTCCTTTCCTCTGGGTGGAGGAATTAGTACAGGATGGAGTCTCAGAAACATTCAGTCTTTTGGCTGGTGTCTGTGCAGCCCACAACTTGTGCAACAGTGCAAAGTAGCCTGTATCCTGATAGAAGGAGAGGGCATCTTGTAGGATCTGGGAGCAGGTGAAAGGTGAACGTCCAGAGAGATAATGTTATTAGACTGATAATATCATTGGCTGAACCAGAATAGCAATCAACCTTTGAATGATTCTAAAGCAGGGGTGGGCAAACTTTTTGACTCAGGGGCCACAATGGGTTCTTAAACTGGACCGGAGGGCCGGAACAAAAGCATGGATGGAGTGTTTGTGTGAACTAATATAAATTCAAAGTAAACATCATTACATAAAAGGGTACGGTATTTTTTTTTTTTTAGTTTTATTCATTTCAAACGGGCTGGATCGGCCCACGGGCCATAGTTTGCCCATGGCTGTAAGCCATTGTGACTACTAATAAGAAAGGCAGAAGACCAGGTCCTTCCCCTAAATAATCCAACTCAGTGAATCCGGAGTGAGTAATTCTTACAAAAAGTTTAGAAAATACTGCTCTATCCCATGCTCATCACGCTACAGTATTGCAACTGTCTCTATTAGCAGCCTGGTGACCATCTGGCCTGCTGGACTATCTCCTGAGGGCAGGGCTTTGCCTGATTCAAGGCCACATCTCTAGAACTTAGAGCAAGTCCTGGCACATGAAATAAAAAGAAAAAGAGAGTCAATGAACAGAGAAATGATCCATTAATTACATGGCTTCATAGTCCATCTAAGAATTCTGGCTTACTCATGCTATTACCCCTTCTGCCAAATTAGCTGCAACTATGTGTATTCCTTCCTTGCTTCCTCCATTTTCGTATTTTCCTAATCACCATCTGTTCCTCCCCCTCCTCCAACAGGAAAGGGCCCACCAATCTGGGAGGTCCTTTCAGACTTATGAGTTCAATTCTCAACCTTACTCTTTACTGTGTGACTTGAGCAAATTAAGTAGTACCTATAAAATGCATATTTAAAAAGTTTCTTATGCATAGCTTTGCTGTAAGGGTTGAGCAAAATAATGCATATTTTTCCTGATGTCCACACCTACATTTGGGTTTGGGCTCTGCTTCTAACTCATTGCCCGTAGGCATTTTTAGGCCTCAGTTACCCCTCTGTAAAATGGAATGATTTGACAGTATGATTTCTGTGGTCTCTTCAAACTCTAACATGCTAGAAATCTCTTACTGGAATCTAGAATTTCTGGTAACTTCTGTAAGATGAGACAACCTTACTTGACGCCTTCCTATTGGCATCATAGAGCCTGTTGGTTGAAGCCCGAGCAGTGAGCAGCTGCAGTCTGGGATTTTCCTGAGGTCTGCTTTGCTGGTGGGAGGCTTTCTTTAATGGACATGCTCCAGCAGGCGCTGGCCACCTCCATGGGCAACTCAAGAAATACTGGCTGCCTGATGGTTGTGTTGGATGAGGAATGTGCGAGGAGTCCTGGAAAACTCAGTTCAAAGGCAGAGGGCTGTGCTGAGGTTTCCAAATGCACCAACCCTCTGAGGCTTTGAATGCAAGCTCTATCGGAAAAACACAAGTGTCTGATTCCAGGGGAATAGCTTCAAGTAATAATAATAAAAAGGGGCTTTGAAGGCTTCTTGGAAATCAGCTTCTACAGAATAGTGTTTGAGAAATTGGGTACAAGTCAAGCAGAAACATGGATTGAACTTCTCCCTTTGCATACTCATTCTTTTAAAATATTTGACTTATAAATATGAAAATAATGTGTGCATATGGTTAAAGAATCCAAACAGCACGGAAAAGTACAAAATACAAAGCCAAAATCTCCCTTCTTTTCTCTCTTTTCATCTTTTATCCCAGGAGGTCACAATTTCTTTCTTGTGTGCGATTACTATGTAAGTTTATAAAAATTAAAAAATATATTATGGTAAAATATGCACAACAAAGTTTGCCATCTTAACCATTTTCAAGTGTATAGTTCGGTGGCATTAAGTACATTCACATTGTTGTGCAACCATCACCACCATTTGTCTCCAGGACTTTTCCATCATCCCAAAGACAGAGTCTGTATGCATTAAACACTAACTACCCAACTCTCCTTCCCACCCCAGCCTCTGGTAATTACCCTTCTACTTTTTGTCTCTATCAATTTGCCTACCCCAGGTACCTTGTCTAAGTGGAATCACATACTATTTGTCATTTTATGACTGGCTTATTTCACTTAATTTCTTTTGGAGTATTTTTTATTTTATTTTAATTAGGTGACCATCATAACTCTAATTTATATGTTTAGGTGGTGTTAGTCTCTTAAACTCTTCACACTCTCCATCTCTCATCCTATTATTTTATCTCTCCAATATTTTTAGTTCTTCAAGTAGGTGGTTGTCTCTGCTGCAACTATAGACTCTTACATCCAACTGCCTGCTTGATGTGTCCACTTGAATATCTAACATACATCTCAAGCTTAAAACATCCCAAACTTAATCCAAGGTCTTTGGCTCTACTTCCCTCTGTCCCTTCTCCAACCTGCTTGCCCACAGTCTAACCACTCAGTAAATGCCAAATTCATCTTTGTGGTTGTTTGGGCCCCAGATCTTATAATCACTCTCACTTCTTTTAGTCCCCTTCACATGCAAAGTGATGGAAAATCCTGTTGACTTTACCTTAAAACATATCCAGACTCTGACCACTTCTTAATCCTTCCCTTGTCCAAGTTATCATCATCTCTCATGTGGAATATTGCAATGTCCTAACTTGTCTCCCTGCTGGCTCCCTTGCCCTCCTATAGTCTAATGACAAAATAGTAGCTAAAGAAGTTCCTTAAAAATGAATATTAGATCTCATCACTCCTCAAAATCAGCCCATGGCTTTTGTGCTCATTCAGAATAAAAGCCAAAAACTTTATGGTAGTGGCTCAGGAGGCTCCCTATCAGTGCTTTTCACACTCTAATGTGCATATTGCTCATCTGGGGGGGGGGGTCTTGTTAAAGTGCAGATTCTGGTCCTAGGTGACCTGATGCTGCTGGCTCAAGGACCACACTTTCATTGCAAAACTACAGGGTCTTTCCCACAGCCCTCTTCCTCATCTGTCCTTGCCGCTCAGGCCTGTCTTCTATAACACCCCTCCTCCTTTTTGCTCCAGCCTCCCACTTCAGTCTTTGTACTTGTTTTCTGCTGAGAACACTCTTCCCAAGATATTTTTAAGGCTCACTCCCCTCTTCTTCAGGTCATTTCCCAAGTTTCTTCTGAGGCTTTCTCTCAACTCCTTATTTAAAATAGTCTTTCCATTGTATGTGGTGCCTTTCTATAAGTTATCAACTCCTGCTTGCTTTTTTTAAAACATTTTTTATTGTTTTATTGCTTACAGTATTACAAAGAGTATTATATATGTCTCCTTTTTTTTTCTCCCCTTGACCTTCCTGCTTTTTCTTTATAACAAGGTATGCAAACTATGGCCTGCAGGCCATAGGTCAGATCCAGCCCACTGCTTATTTTTGTAAACAAAGTTTTATTGGAACAAAGCCATATGCATTTGTTTATATATTTTTGTATGGCTGTTTTCCTGCTTCCATGGCAAAGTTAAGTACAAGTGGGCCCTGACTTAATGATGGTTTGACATACAATTTTTTGACTTTATGATGATGCAAAGGCGATATGCATAATGAATTCCATGAGACAGCCAACCCTTTCTTATAAAAGGCTTTGCAGTTGATGATTCTGCCCAACTCTAGGCTAATGTAATTGTTCTGAGCACATTTAAGGTAAGCTGGACTACGTTATGATATCTAGTAGGTTAAGTGTATTAAATGCATTTTTGACTTACAATATTTTAAATTTATGATAAATGGGTTTATCATGAAGTAACCCCAGCATTTAAATACAGTAGCATCTGTATCTTTGACAGAGACCTAATAGCCTACAAAATCTACAATATTTATCACCTATCTGGTTCTTTACAGGAAAGGTTGCTGGCCCCTGCTTTGCAGCACCGATCGCCGTCTGACTTACTAGGTAAGTCACTCATTTATCTGCTTATAATCTGTCTCTCCTCACTAGAGAGTGGACTCTGTGCTATAAGGGTTTTGTCTATTTTGTTCACTGCTATATTCCCAATATTCCAGAGGGTGCCTAGCATAGGGTCACTCAATGGATATTTGTTAAATGTAAGATTGATTGTCTTTAAGGAATTGTCGCAGATGACAATACTGATACAAAATGTCATTTAAAAAGTTAAGTTATACTAAAGATATTTTTAACAAAAAATAAATAAACTTTTATCAGTCATTCAGACTGTGTGTACTGAGTCCTCACCATGTAAATGAGGGCACTGCGGGGCCTGTGCGTCCAGCCCTTCCCAGGGCTCTGCCACTGCAGCCTTCAGCTTGTGCCGGCCACTGACCTCCTGTGCTCTGGATTATGCCTCGATGGTCCCATTGGCTTTCCATCCTTCCGAAATTTGTGTGGAGAGCACCCCTTATTTGTTTTTTAAATCTGAACAGTCAAGGATTTATGCATTCTGTTTTGTACATCTTTGTTGTCTGTTCAATGGAATCTTATCTGGGAGGGATGGCCAGTCTGCCATCTGGAGCCATAAACCCAAAATTTTAAAAGTCTAAACACAATTTAATTTAAAGGGCATAACTTGTATCATCCCCTCTTAGAAGCATTTTTTCCTCCGCTTTCTGCCCACCCAGATTGTTCAGGGCCTTTCCTTGGGACCCCAACAAGAGTATTTTGTGCTTCTTTTTCATCATGTCATTATACTATTATTATTTATTTTGCCTCTCTGTGTTGGCTGTGGCTCCAGGCTGTAGGGTCACTGAGTGTAGGGTACATGTTCATCTCTAGATTCGTAGTGCTGCACGCACAATAGATGTTCAGTGAATATTTCAGACTGCCTGTGCCTGTGTACCTACTCTACGCACATGGGAATCCAAGGTTATACAATAGAGCTTTAGTTTTTGAGAAATTCAAAGCACAGTGGGGAAATCAGACAATACAGTGATAATTCTACATGTAAATAGAGTGGGGCGAAATGTATGGTCCCACAGACAAAGGAGCAGATAACCGTGCTTGGGGTGGGCAGAAAGATTAGGAAAAGCCTTAAAAAGCAGATTATATGTATGTTAGTTATGAAGAGCACATGAGCCTCTTGGATAGTGCCAGATGTATTAAAGCATTCCAGAAACAAAAGAGACGTTCACAGTTAATTATGTCTGGGGTCCAAAACATAAGGGGTGTAGTGGCAGAGCAGGAGGAAATTGAAGAGATAGGCAGGGGTCAGAGCATGCCAAGGGTCAGCTGCCAAGATAAGCATCTTGTACTTGATTCTGAGGGGAGCCCCTGGAAGATTTTAAGCAAGGAGTAGTATAAGCATGCTGACATATTATAAAGATGTTGACTGCCATTTAGGGATGGACGGCAGAGTCCTAAATATATGGGACATCACTGTAGTAGCCTAGGTGAGAGAAGTGACGAGGGCTTGATTGGGAGAATAAATGCTGAGGAAAAGTTAGAGAGATGGGTTTGGGAAATGGCAGGAGGCCAGAACTGGTGGGATTTCATGACTGTGTGATGTAGGGGGTCGATGGACAGGGAATAGGCAAGCTTTCTGAGGGGCCTTCCAGTGCTGGGGTTCTAGAACCCAATGATTGAAGGAAAGGACATGAGCTTTTTGGGGGGCGGGGGAAGGAGGTACATCTCAAGTGAAAGGCTGTGACAGAATAATTTATGAGAGTCCACTGGGCTGTTTAAATCCTTTTTGAAACTGTGGATTCCAGCTGAAATGAGGAAAAGGGGTGTTTTCAGTTCTGTTTATGACAGCCAGGCTGCCCATTTCCTTCTCAGGAAATCGACCCGGAGTGGGATGTTCTGCGAAGATACATGAGATCAGCTTCGTGTCAAGCTCGGATTAATTTTTTAAAGATTGGATTAGCCTCCAACTGAAATGAATGTCAACTGCTCGGAATGTGTCTTTGGATCTGAGTGATTTTGATATGAACCAAATGTGATGGCCTAGTAAAGTTTTTAATTTTTTATTTAGGCAGAATCATCTTGATGTCTTAACCATGTCCCAAGTTTAACCTTTAGGAGCCGCCCCACTCCTATGCCACTCCTACCCCCTGACCTTCAGAGATATGCACGAGCTACTACTTTCATCCGTCAGGCTACTCCTATTATGAGACTTGACATAATTTCATCACTGAGAACGAAGATTCACAATTGTACATGGAGATTATATCAGAGGGTTTCGTGTGCCTAGCAAAAGTACCTGGGG
>NW_005879069.1:0-7223 GCF_000147115.1 Myotis lucifugus | reverse complement strand
AGTCCCGGGCTGGGCACCAGAACACAGAGTTGGTGCACAGCACACAGCTCCAAGACAGCCCCCAGTGGGTCAGCTGAGCCTCATGGGTGCACAGTCGGCCCTTGGAGCTGGCACCCAGTTGGAGCTGCACCCTCAACGCAGGGAGGAGCTGACATCTCTCAGTGTCTCCGAGCCTGGAGGTGTGTCTCTCCAACTGGGAGCCTGTTAGCTGACTGGACAGTTAGGCCCAGAGGCCCATGGACCAGAAACCTGAGAACTGAAAACTTGGAGGCATCGGTTGGCCCAGGTCAGACTCTGGGCTGCACGTCAGTGGTGATGGATCAGCCTCAGATTTCAAGCTTTGGTGTTAAAGCTCAAGAGGGCCGAGCACTTCACCGGTCACCTCTTTACCTGTGTAACCTCAGGACATTTCTCCGTACTGGGAGCTGTAATCTGAGCACGGTGAAGGCTCTCCTGGGAATGCTCCTCTCTGCCCTGCCCTAGTTAGCTCCTCTTCACCGTACACCCCGCCTCCTGAGGCCGAGGTGCTGCAGAACAGACCTTAAGATCATTCCATCCTCCTCCTCGTGTTTGTATGCCTTCGGTGCTGCAGTGAATAAAAAAGTCTTGTTCACATGTCATGAAAGTGAGTCATTTCAAAAACTGAAAAATAAATGTATGACATACTCAAGCTCTATAGAACATTACTCAATATTAACCCCGATCAACACTTCCCACTCGCTGAGCACTTCATGTAGATCAGAATAATGGTGTTGGAAGGTGCCTTATGGCACATCTAGGCTCTCACCAGGCTCAGGTAGGCGGGGCCCTGAGCACGCTGACAGGCACAGGTCACCTTGGAAATGGCAGCATCAGGAGGGCCAGTGCAGAATCCCAGAAGTCACGTGAATTTAGCCTGAACTGGGATTGGTGGTCATTTTGCAAGTCTAAACATCTGGATTCTCCGGGAGCTGAGCTGGACAATAACACCCAAGCTGACTTCGAGCCGCCTCTGCACTTTAAAACCAAAATCAAAATGTTAATGACTGAAGTTAATGACAAATGTTCATCTCAGAAGTCACAAGGACCCCACATTCTCTGCCCCTGTGAGCTGGGGTCTCCAGCATCCACAACACCGCCAGTTCCCGGAGCCACAGATCCCGCTGAGAAGCATGTTCGTATCCTGCAGGCCCCTCTAGGACTGGGCTCAGCGGGGCCTCTGCGGAGGATCGGAGGCAGCACCAAAGCCATTTGGCTCATTCCCAGCCTTGCATAAAAACACGCTCGGCGGCACTCTTTTCTAGGCTGGAGGAGTTAGACTCACCACCAGAAAGAAAAAGGGAAGGACGATTTTTCCCCTCTTCTACAAGAATATAAAAAGCAGCCAATGTGATTGTGCAAAGTCACTTGATAAGTCATCTTCCCTTCGTTTGCAGAGTTTAGTGGGGGCGGGAGTGGAGGACATCTGAGAGCTGCAGTCCCACTGTGCGAATGGGCCTTGGAGACCACTGGTCAGGGTCACTCACAGCGGGCCTGACATGCCATTGGCTTGAAGGGCCAGCATGTTGAAGCATCCGAGGGAAGATGCCAAGTGAACCAGTGCTTCAGGAAGGGGGCCCTTAGACCCTAGGGAAGGCTTTCTCCAACTTGAAGCAGTGTGTTCAGCCCAAAGGCAAAGCCAGGGAGGAACACTCCGTCCGCTTGGGGTGCGGAGCATGGCATGGATTCAATAAGGGCAGCTTAACCCGTCCCTCCTCACTCTGCAAACGTCTACATCAGCAGAACGAATTTAGAATGAATTTAGCCTGCACTGGGATTGGTAGTCATTTTGCACGTCTAAAACGACTGCCAGCATTTCCCTATAATAAATCCACTCTCGGGGAGCTGAGCTGGACAGTAACACCCAAGCTGACTGCAAGCCCCCTCTGTACTTTAAAACCAAAACCAAAATGTTAATGACTCTCTTTACCAGGATGTGGTCTTTATTCAACTTCTCCCATAGAGTCTGAAATTCTGAGCAGCACTCCATTCTTCTAATGAGAGCGCATGTGCTCACAGTTTAGGCTAGGGTATTAAAATAAAAACACTATTTTCAATAAATAACCATGACGTTTAAAAGTACATCGGCCCTTTGAATGAAATGATGATTTATTTATACTAAAGGGTGTTTGAAACTGTTTGTGTATATGTGTGCCTGAAAGTATATCAATCCTTTTTTAGCTTATATAGAGTCTCCCATTATAAAGGACAGAATACTGAATTAGATGTTGATATCCTAGGCTGTGATCACAACCTGTCACTTTCTTGCCATACGATCTTGGCAGCGTGCACGATACAAAAACAGAGAGTTGGTGCTACAGTCTCCAGTTCCAAACCTGACTCTGCCATTTACTGGCGATGTCATCTAATCTATAACCCAATATGCCATTTAACCTGCCCAGACCTATTTCTTTTTCTATGACATGGAGATAATGCCTACATTAATATGTTTTAAGCATTAGTGATGTTTATAAAGTATATGACAGAAACTTTAGTTTTCAATAATGTTAATTATTGAAGATGGCTCTTTCAGACCCTTCTTTCCTTGTATTTAAAATTTTTTTTTAAAATTGATTTCAGAGAGAGACTGGGAGAGAGAGAGAGAGAAAGAGAGAGAGAGAGAGAGAGAGAGAGAGAGAGAGAGAGAGCAAAACATCAATGCAAGAGAGAAACTTCAATCAGCTGCCTCCTACATGTGCCCCAGCCAGAGATTAAACCTTCAACCTGGGTATGTGCCCTCTGACTGAGAATTGAACCCACCACCTCTTGGTGCACGGGACGAGGCTCCAACTGATATTGTGGTAATTTAACCTAGTTATGAATAACTGGAAAGAAGCAAAGGGAACGCCAAATAGTGTAGGCATGCCATTTTGCAGGTTTGCCAGTAAGCCTCAGTTTAACACTCCCCAGAAAGTCTGGGTGACATAGGGGAGGTACTTGTCTGTTGGTCACACCTGGGAACAGGTCATTGGCCAGAGTAGGTGTGGCCACTGCAAGTGTGAGAAGATCTGAGGTATATAATCCCCTAAAGGAATTCTCTCTCTTGCCTCTTACTTTCTTGCTGGCGCTTGACTCCTGGTCTGTGGGGCGCTCACGTGCCTGCATTTTCCCACACACAATGGACTAATGGGTTGCAACTAGTTTAATGCTAAACTAGACCCAGCTACAATATGGGACAGAAACTGGACACTGGCTTTGTTTCCAGTTCTACTGAATCCCCAGCTGCACATCTGATGTTGTGTTGTTTCCCCAAACCTCTGCAGAAACAAACTTTGCAGACCTGTAGGTTGAGTACGATGCCACTTCTGAACAGTTACGAGGCCCTGGGAAAGCTAACCTTTTAAAATTTCTTCTGTAAAACGGGAATAACACATCAAATGAAGTTGTCGGGTGGGCTGAGATACAAACAAAGAACCCAGCAGAGTACCTGGGCATGCGGCAGGTGCTAAATAAGAGTATTGTTGTACTCCCAGTTCCACTGTGTTATTTTCCCTGTGGAGACAGACTCCACGCTGAAGAGCACAGACAAGCAATGACTAGATGTTTTATCATTTTTCCTTTTGAAGCCGTTAATGAGGTTCTGCCAAGATATCACAAGCCCAGCAAATTTTCCTCGGGACTCTTAATGGAGACGATCTATTTTCCTCCCCTTAGCTAATTCTTCAGCCTTCCCCTTCCACTGAGCAATTGCCTGCACTTGGCTGTCTTTGTGAAAAAAGATGATGGAACTGCTCTTTTCTCCCCATAATGATCTGAGTAGTCTCTCTATTAAGTTTCCATAGAGGCAATAGGCAAGGATGGGAATACAAACCCAGTACAGGGAAAGACTAGTCGGAAAACCCCTTGTTTAAACATTTGCCAGGGTGGGTACTAATTTACAAGCAACACCCAATGTCATTAGAATAATTGGAAATAGGGGACCAATTAACTCAGGTTTCCATATGCAATTTCTTACGTTTCCAGCCTAAGGAATGCAAATTGGTCCTGCTCCCAGTCAGCGCGTTGAATAAGTCTCTTATTTGAAGTTGTGACAAGAAACCACCTTGTAGGAAGGAAGAATCTTGGTAACTGAAAGACATTTATGTTTGTGAGGAAAGCTAAAATCTCACCCTTGGTATGATGGGTACTTAATACTCTCAAAGATGGGATTTAGTAATGGGAGAGGACATGTAAGCTTGGAGTATGTGGTTAGGACAGCAATAAATGAGAGAGAGAGAGAGAGAGAGAGAGAGAGAGAGAGAGAGAGAGATCTAGAAAGGGACCAGGAAAATAGGGTGTATTGAGGGGAAAAAGGGGAGACCCAGCAGCTGACAGGCCTGCTCTTGACGCCTGGAGAAGAGATGGTCTAGTGCAGGGGTCCTCAAACTTTTTAAACAGGGGGCCAGTTCACTGTCCCTCAGACCGTTGGAGGGCCGGACTATAGTTTAAAAAAAACTATGAACAAATTCCTATGCACACTGCACATATCTTATTTTGAAGTAAAAAAACAAAACGGGAACAAATACAATATTTGTATTTGCATGTGGCCGTAGTTTGAGGACCCCTGGTCTAGTGCGATGTTTGAAGAAATGCTCTGAGCTGTAGTAACTTTCATTTCCCCTACAGCTCCCACTTACCTCTCTGCTCAGTCATCTCTAAACTCTATCGTACTCTTGTGAGAGCTTTGTTATTGGAGAAGGGACTAACTAGACAGCTCATATAAAGGTTCGTGGTTTTCAGTAATAGAAAACCAGTTTCCCCACCTCTACCAAATACACATTGAATAAATTATTCAAAGAATGTCTTTTTAAAGGGGTGCTAAATTCTCGCCTGTCCACCTCCGGTCTGGTCCTGGTGCCAGGCACTGCAGGGGGCTTTTTAAGGCATCTCACTTGAGATGGAGTCATTAGGATTAAGTGAGGGCCATTAAATTCTCAAGAGCTTCCCTTGGGGGCTGCATTTGATAAAGGTAAGGCAAAGAGAAACTGAATTTTTAAAAAAGGGAGGGAAAGGAAGCTTCTATTTGGTTTGTTCTTATCTCAGCAGCAGAGGGAGGCAGAGAGTAAAAAATAATGTGTTGAGCTCTACACCAACAAATGCCTGTGTAAAAAGGCGAACAAACTTTAAGGTGTTTATTGTAAGTGTTGATGAAAAGGGGCCACGTGCTAACCTGACTAACTCAGGGTGGCCTTGCAAACTCAAAGACCTAAAGTAACCACAAAGGATGGTCCGAAATGAAAACTTTTTAATGAAAAAGCAGTTTATGGTGGTAGTCATGTCCTCGGTGGTAGTCATGTCTTCCCTGACAAAGGTGAATCTTTACTTAACTGAGCCTACTGTCTTTGTGTATCTACGATAACATATCGTTGGAATGTCAAAGTAATTTTTCTTTTTTTCTGGAGCCCCTCAAAGCACAGGCACTGCTCTGCGGAGATCACAAATCCTCATTGTTACTGCATTAATTGTTGACTGTTAACTATCCTGTACCCACCTAAGTAAAAGAAGTATGTATCACTTTATTTTTTATCCAATCCCAGACATTTCCCTGCTTTGCTTTCTCCCACCTCCCCAATCTATCACTAATGGAGTTCATGTAACCCACTTAATCTCCTCTTTTGACTGTAATGTATAAAACAAGGTGAAAACCCGCCATTCTCTGGAACATTATCTCAATTCATTGAGATTCTGCTTCCCAGCAATTGTCGACAGTTTGGCTCAAATAAACTCACAAATTATTTTTTTACAAGTGTGAATAGTTCTTACATTAACATAAATCATTTGAAAAGCTCTCAGTAACACACAGGTAGTCCTATAGAATCATTGGTATTTAGGAGGCAGGACTTATAATTCTAGTCTAGAGGATGATGAGATAACACAAGGTGAGAAGACATTTGAATTTTAAAAAGGACTGCGTATTTCTTTCTGATCCTTCTTTGGCCTATCCTATCTAATAAAAGACAAAAAGGGTAATTAACCGTACCTCCGCTACGCTTCCCATTGGCTAATCAGGGTGATATGCAAATTAACCGCCAACAAGGATGGCGGTTAATTTGCATACGTAGGCGCAGTGCTGGGAGGCGAAAGGGGAAGGATGGAAGAAGCCGCCTGACGGTGATCGAAAACCCAGGCGGCAACTAAGAGCCGGGTGGCAGGGCAAAGGCAGCCCTGGGGCTCAAAGGGAAGGAGGAGATGGTGGGGGCCCCGCCCGCTGTGCAGCCGCCCCGTGTGCAGCCAGGCCATCGGCGCGGGCTCAGATGGATCGCAGCATGGCAGGGGGCCCCCCACCCTGTGTGCAGCCTGCTCCGTGTGCGGCCTGCCCTGTGTGCAGCCCCGGCCAAGGGCGCGGGGCTCAGAGGGAACGCAGCGATGGCGGGGCCCTGACCCCTGTGTGGCCCGCCCCCTGTGCAGCCCACCCTGTGTGCATCGGCACGCGCGCGGGTCTCAGGCAGAACGCGGGATGGCGGGGGGCCCGCCCCCTGTACGGCCCTTCCCGTGTGCACCCCGGCCATGGGCGTTGGGCTCAGGAGGTTCGACCAGCAAAGTGGGACTGTGGATTGGGAATGGGCACAAGGCAGACCTCCTGGTCCTTCCCCTAAGCCGGCAGGCTCCTATCAATCTTCAGTTTCTACTGGAAGCAATGTGGCGCCTCCACTGCAGCCTCCCAGAACTCGGACTCGCAGGCTCCGGAGTGGAGACTTCAACAAGGACTTCAGCGCCTGCTCAGGGAAATAACTGCCACCTCCCTACTCCACAGCTGCTTCTGTGTCTGCAAGAAACTGCGCATGCTCCTCTCTGTGACATGGGCGGGGCCAGAGCCTGAGTTGAGGGGTTCCACCATAGCATAGCAGCTGGACCAGTGCAGGGATGGAGGGAGGGAGGGCGGGGAAGGAGCAAGGGGGAAGCCCTGGTTCCCTGCTCCTCCTCCTACAGGCATGGCCCTTGCTGCTGTTATGATAAAAGGAGTTGTGTTTTTCTAACTCTGTCTGGGTAAAGGAATCAAGTGTCTGCTGACTTCTGATCTTATTCTCAGAGCTGCCAGTTAATCCCTCTGGATGCATCATATCCAACCTCCAAAGGATCCGAGGGGCAGGATCAACCTTCGTTCCATAGTTGAGGAAACTGACCAATAAACACGTGTCTCATGCCTCAGTGTTAACTCCCACAGAAATCTCCGGGCCACAAGAGGTCAGATTCTATATCTAAGGGTATATTTTCTTCTGTTTTCA
>NW_005879068.1:0-7224 GCF_000147115.1 Myotis lucifugus | reverse complement strand
TGCTTATAATTTAAGGCTATCCATTTCCGTTGATGGGTTTTCAAGTTCTTCTCTGTGGTTAGAGCTAAAAACTATCAAATTTCAAACCTGTATTCAGTATTTTGGAACTTAGTGTTGGAATTTTTCTCTTGGAAGTGATATTTTGTGCTTCATCTAAATCTTCCATGCCCCTAAACTTTTTCAGTGAACCTGTTAAGCTTTCCCTCACCCACTCTTCACATCCACAGTAAAGAGCAGAAGGAGCTCTTAGAATCTGATTTATTTCTCTACTTATAGGTAATCTGAAGGTTGTGTTAAACTGTTTCTTAATAACACTGAAGGCACAGGTAGTGTTTGATTTATATGTGCTCTCTGTTGGTTTTATAGGTTTGTAGAAAAGTGGGTGGGAAAATTGGATCAGGCTAGACCTAGAAGTCTACACATGCATATTTAAGTAGTATATTGGAATATATTATTTTAGAAATACTGCTTTTGTCACTTTCTGAAATACTTCACCTGTCATTAGATTCACTTTTTGTATCATCTAACAGTTTTCCAGAGTAAGTCTTCTTCA
Organism: Myotis lucifugus; assembly: GCF_000147115.1. Taxonomy (NCBI): domain Eukaryota; kingdom Metazoa; phylum Chordata; class Mammalia; order Chiroptera; family Vespertilionidae; genus Myotis; species Myotis lucifugus. Next base: position 6,671 of record NW_005879068.1, on the reverse strand, counting down.
TTTTTATCTCATTTGGTTCAGAAACTAGTATGCCCTATAGGGGTTTATTTGTAAATTTCATAATAACATCTTACAGGATTACTTTTTATGGTGATTTGCAAAGGTCTCATAATTATTAATACAGTTAACATTTATAGGACACTTAGTGTTAGGCACAGTCTAAGCACTTAATGTGTAGTGATATATTTAACCTTTATAAGTACTATTACTCCCATTTTATAGATGAGGAAGTAGAGGCTCAAATAGACTAAGCAATTTGGCCAAGGCCATACAGCTAAAATGAACACTAATAATATGAGTCAGAGGAATGATCTTAAATCTGGGTTAAATTTTAACTGCTCTTCTCTTTTTTCTTAATTATGGTTCTGTTATTTAACATCCGCATGCTTAGAAAACAAGGATCAAATAAAACTGAAAACTTGTGTTAAGTGACTAAGTCCTTGAATATAAGGTGATGGGATGACTGCAGGTGGGGAAACCTCACCTACTTTTGAGCATATATGGTGACTCTTCACCCAACACAGTGGAAGTAAAAAGAGAATATCTAAAATTCATGCACTGAGTAATATAAACCTAATATTTAGAATAATGGAGGTAAATACTAGATAAAAAAGCTAAACGAATTAAAAGTAGTTGGTCTCAAGAGAGCTGAATTGGGAAAAGGATTGCTGCAATTGATATTTTTTTGGCAGTACTTTTATCACTGTTTAATATTGTACTATCAAATGCATGTCTTTTACAAAAATAAATGTTAATTTTTATAAAGTATAAACTACATTTTGAAAATTCATGAAACTAATAAAATTTGAGAGACATCTGGCATTGGCAAATTTATGTAGGAAGGCAAATTTATGCCATCTTTTTGGAAAGCAACTTGACATTATTTATGAAAACCTTTTGACCATGTAATTCCACCTTTACAAATCTGCCTCCAGGACACAAGAATCTATGTGGAAAGGTTTCTTGCAGCAATAATGTAATAATTAAAAAACTCACCATCATTAGGAGAACAATTAGCAATAGGTAAAAGTGAAAAACATAAACTGTAAGTGATGAATAGCACAACTCACTTTATATATGTTGGTGTATGCAGAGATTGCTTGTTTATATATGGATTTTAGAAAGACACTAGAAGGAAAAGCTAAACTCTTAACAGGGTGAGAATGGGATGGGTGAATGATTTAAACATTTTTATATTTTTCATTTTCTTTTTTTTAAACAGCAAAAAGTAAACACAAGCTTTTATAGTGGCAAAATGTGAGGAGTCACAAATCAGTAGAATTTCATTTTCCTACTATAACTGTCACCCTGATGAACCTTCCTCCCTATAAAATCTACAAAGTAATTAAAAGATACAGCCACTAACTTGTTGGATAATCAAACAAAAGTTCCAATGAAAGTCTAAAGGTTTCTAGGAGAAATTTTACAGAAAAGATTTCAGATTCTAAATGTATAAATATGCAAACAATAATAGTATAATTTCGATATGAATAAACTCAGTAACAGTTAACATCTATTACCCAAACTAGTAGCGTGGCCCACATAATTTTCAAAGTTTTATATTTTGTCCCCAAATATATGTTTCCTAAGTCGTTAAATTTGAAAATTTTATGTGTGAACTTACAAAATTCAAAATAAAAATTAATAGATATGCTATAATGACTGGACTCAGTAGAAGATTGAAGAGCTATTTAGCTCTTATGGTCTCTTCCCCATTCCACCGTAAGATGAAAAGCACAGTCCAGCATAGTGATACAATTCACCAGCCTAAACAGATATGTCTTCATTCTTTCTAAGCTTACTATTAGGAGGAAAATAAATGGTAAGGATTTGGGATTATTGAGTTTTTGTTTCCCACAAGTTCAATGTGAAATAAACTCAGGTTAATGATATAATCAGGAGGAAATGGAAATTAATATCCTGAATAACCTAGAGAAAGTGAAAAGTACCCAGGGAATGACAGGAGAGGTCAATATATTACATAACTATACTCTAAGATTTAAAGTAACAGTGAGCAAAAGGAAGCTACTCCTTGATCTATAAGAAATAAAAATTTCTACTTCTTTGGGTTCCGGTTCTATCACTTATGACTTTGGATATTAACAATAACTTGGGTCTCAGTTTCCGTCTCTTCAAAATAAGGAAAATACCACTTACCACACAGAAAGGATGTATGATAAAATAAATAATTCACATGAATGGACTTTCAGTTCTTCAGAAGAAAGCTATGAATCCTTAAGTATGAACCTGAAAAACTATTAAAAATAAGACAACCATGTCAAAATTACGTCTGAAACATAGTAGCCTAGAAGGTCTTAAAGATCATTATTAGCTATCAATTTACCCAAATGACAGAATTCATACTAAAGCTGTAGTGTAAATGCAGTCTGAGTGATCGAACATATCATTTATTAATATGTTAATATAGCGAAAACAAGTTAAACAGGTTATTCAGCAACATGTTGGCTAGATATAACCTAAAAATACTAACGTAAACTGATGGTATTCTCTTGGTGCTTATCTTTTAAAAACATATTTGGAGCTAGTTGCTCAAAAGATATATAATCACTAAGCAATAATAACTATGGGTAATTAGTAATGAAACAATCACCCTGGCTCAGTTGGTTGAGCATTGTCCTGTGCACCAAAGGGTCACCTGTTTGATTCCCAGTCAGGGCACATAACCAGGTTGGAGGGTTCAATCCCGGATCGGGGCGAATACAGGAGGCAACAGATCGATGTTTCTTGTTTTCACATCGATGTTTGTTTCCCTCCCTCCCTCCCTCACTTTTCCTCTCTCTAAAAAAAAAAAAAAAAGATTAAAAAAAAAAGGTTAAACACCTATGGGGACACAGGAGGTTATTTTTCTGGTGTATAAAATAATCTGAAACTAATTAAAGTTTTGAAACCTAAAATTAAAGTAATAGGTGGTGTTAACCAATACTTATTGAGCAATAGATACAAATTATTATGCTAAGCACCAGAAATACAAAAAAGTGTTAGGTTTAGTATGTCCTAGGACTAGACGGCAAAACTATGGCCAAATAGTGGGGAAGTCAAGAAATTACTGTATTAATTAAGAAATACTGTATACAACCGTTTCTTTAAGAATGAAGTAGGAATTGGGTAACATAGTGAAGAAGGACAAAGAAAAAGGAATCCTGGAAAGATAACACTTAAATTATCATTTATAGCAGTTTACAATGGTCACATCTGATTAGAAATTTACAGAAACCTTAGGAGGGAGGGAGGGAGGCAGATTTCAGCCCATATTTTAGATGAGAAAAATGAAGCTCAAGAGATTAGGGAACTTGCCTAAGATCACAGGGCAGGAGGTGGCAGAGCTAAAACCAGGCCAGTTTGCCAACTCTGCCCAGAGCTCATTTCTACTATGCTAGGTTATCAATATTAAAGTGAGAACTAGAAGGGAGCTCAGAAATCTTCTAATGCAGTGTTTCCCTAGCCAATGTGATAAACTTTGTGGGACATGCATTAAAAACATATATTCCCAGACCCCACTACAAGACTACTGGATGATAACCTCCAGGAGAGAGGTTTGGTATTTTCACAAGAAATCTACAGTAAGAGGTGATTCTAGAGACTAGCTGAGCTTGGGAAATACTGTTGCATATCTATATGTCCAATATGGCATAGATGCAGCTATTTAAATGTACACCGATCACATCAATGAAGTGGGGAAAAAACAATCGGGTTCCTCAGTAGCATTACCTACCCTAAGTGCTCAATAGGCACATGTGGCTAGTGACTACTATACTGGACAGCACCGATATAGGGCATTTCCATTACTGCAGAAAGTTCTATGGGATGATGGGGGTTCTAGACCAACCCTTCAACTGAGGATAAGAAAACAGGCACATGAAGCTAGTTAGTGGCAGAATTGAAATTCTAACCTACTCTGCCAATTCCCCTCTTATTATATAATTTCATCTCACCTCAAATTCAGGATTTATTCAAATATAATTATTTTCTTTCCCCTCTTGTGGATCCAGCAAAGCAAGAAAACTCTAAATTTGTGGGGGTAAAGTTCTAAATAAAAGGTTCATTTAAAAAAAAATCAAAAAATTAAATCTAAACCAGCTGCAATTACTGTATTAAATTAAAAGTAATCTTAGTTAAGAATATCCTAGTGTTAGGAGGCATATCCTAGCCTCTTTGAACTATTTTAAGTCTTTCCTCTTCTAGTGTCATGATGTTTTTATCTTTAACTAATGAAATTATAAATGTGAAATGGTTAAATCTTATTTAGCAAACAGCTTAAAGGTGAAAGACTGAGAAACAAGTGGCAACCAAAAAACTTGTCTAATTTTAGAATGTGGCCACTCAAACCACTGAACTCCTGTGGCTTATAGTAATTCAGTGGTTTAGTATTTATGCCTTAAAACATTGTTTTCACTTCTAAGCATAATTTTACCTTTTGACTACTATGTCGTGTTTTAACAAGTTAAACTGTTTTAGCTTCCAATATAACTGAGGAACTAGAAGCACCTGAACACCTAGGAAGGTTTGGACACTAATTAAGTGAACATATAACCAGCCATAAAATACAGCAATGTCTCCTTTAAAATAAAACCAGTTGTTCCTGTTTAGTATGTTTAGAATGCAAATGTCTCCAAAGTTAGTCAACTTAAGTCATGACAGTTCATGTTTAAAGCAAGCAGGAAATAACTTGGAGCTCCATATTACAGTGTTTGAAACTTTAAAGACAGCATTATACAGCTCTATTAATTTTTTTTAGCATCTAGTATTCATTGCCATATTAAATTCCAGTGACTAAATTTAGAAATACCATATGTGAAAGTTTGTAGAAAATTAAAAATTAAATGGTTAAAAAACATGACCCAAAGAAGATACTTATGAACCCATACTTAAGACAGTTTTTGCCATAATTTACAAGGCGTCCAGAAGCCTGGGATGGGGTTCTATATAAATAGAAGCAATTTGTTATTCCGAGGAGGTGGTGAAAAAGACAGCTATTTTCTTTCTAAACACTCTTTGGTGTTGAGGTAAACACATGAAAAAAACACCCCACAGTCTAAGCACACTAGAGCAGAGCAACAGTCTCGAAGTCATTTTAAAAAGGGGAGAGAAAACACGGTGTTCTACCATTTTAAACGGGCCTGGGAGTTTAAGATGGCTTTTAGACCAGATTCATGACTTCTACAGTTTATCTGTTATGTCTTAACTCCCACTTCACCATATTAGGAAGATTCTGAAGCCAACAAAACTACTTTTGGTGGCAGCATATAGCTCACCAAGTGAAGGAGAACATTAGAAAGAGGCTCAGGGACAGACCATAGTAGGAACTGAACTCTCTACTAGCAAGAGCTCAATCCTGGCTCATAACACTGCAAGGAGCATGAAACACATTGCAAACTCCAAGCAAATATTAAAGTGTTGCAAAAGTCTCAAATCTCATAAAAGAGTTGGGGGAAAAAAACAGAGACGGCCATGAAAGCGGTGTGTAGGGGGGGCCCTGAGAAGGAAGACCAGCTGGAAAGGAACACACAGGCCAACAAGGGCGAGGGATGGGGGTCTTCTGATGCCTCCGCCAAGAGGAGCTTGACAGCCCCCCCCTGTCCCCAGGAGGCAATCTCAGGCATCCTTAAGGAAGTGGTTTAGGTAACAAAGCAAAGGTGCTTATACAGATGATGCTAAACTTTCTAACTTCAAAAGGATGCGCCATTGAGGGACAACAGCCCGAACCCCCCAGGCCGCAATCCCCAAGCTCCCCGGAGAAAAGCACCCATCATTCTCGGACAGACAGACCAGCACCTTTGAAACCGACCCAGCAAAACTCTTCAGCGGGCCCTCCCCCTGCCCCCAGCCCTCCTCTCTCCACTTCCCTGCCGCTCCTTCCTGGCGCACAAAACACAGGCCACGGAGCGGTGGGTGGGTGGGAGGGTGGGTGGGGAGGATGTGAGAGGAAATTTGAGAAGTAAAAAAAGGGAGCAACCTAACAAGGACATGCATGAGACTCTAAGGTCTGTTAAGGGCAGGAAAATAAGTAGAACTACTGAAAACACACACACACAACCCGGAGCGGGCTTTCCTGGGCAGCAGGGACCGGGTGTGCAGGGGCTGAAGCCGAGGGCAGACTACCTACCACTTGTCAGAGGCTGCAGAGGGGGCGGGCGGGCTTGGGGTGACCTCTAACGTCCCTTCCGACTCTGAAAACGTGAGGATTTTTCATTTCACAAAAGAGAACGCAAAGGTCCGAGAGGCCAGCCCACCACTCAGAACCCTTTTTATTTTAAACTAACGCAGCCGGGGCGGCTGCTTCCCCGACACCACTCCCACCTCGCCCTCCCACACGTGCCCACCCCGCCCCCTTTCAACATCCACCTCCACGTGCAAAATGCCTCGCGGCACCGGCCCCGAGGCGGCGGGAGGCTCCGTCCCGAGCGAGCCCCGTCGCCCCGGTCTCTTCGGGTATCGAGGACGCTCTCGCCCACCCGGGCGGCTCAACATATTGGAAGTCACGGTCTCTCTCATCCCTCCACCAGCCGGGGCTTTTTTTTTATTGACGGGAGCCGAGATACTTTTTTCCCCAATGTTCTCCTCCCGAGAGTGCAGAGAGAGCGTATTGAGAGAGATCCCCGAACGGATTCCGGGCTGGGGAAGGTGGGGGGAGGGGAACCTCCCCCAAATCG
>NW_005879067.1:0-7225 GCF_000147115.1 Myotis lucifugus | reverse complement strand
AATTACTCCTAGCATAAGATCGCGCTATCACATGTACATGTTTTTCTATCCAATAACCCATGGTTGCTTTCCTGGCTTTTTGTTTTCCTTCCAAATAATTATGGATCATTTTATTCCTATCAAGGTTAATTTAGTAATTAGTTTTTGCATACATCCCATCCACTGGGAAGTTTTTCTGAGTTAAGGCTTCATAGAAATAAGTATAAATAACTGCAATTATTTTATGTTTCTTTAGAAATTAACCTATTGTTGACAAATTTGTGCAGTGTACTTACACAAAAAAAGTTCCCTTTTCAATATTTTTCTTGTGTCTGCACTAAGGAACTCTTTGAAACATGCATTGATTGGAAAACTTACATCTCTGTTAATCCCTGTGCTAGGTTTTGGGGTCACAAATATGTACATTCTCTGGACTGTCCCTTGTGAGAAATGCTATGATATGGAATCAGAAAGTAGGAGTGAAGAAGACAGACATATTTCAAGGAGGAAATACTTTTCCATTGAGTCTGTGGAAGGCACTTAATAAAAAAAATTGCTATTTGTTGTGAATCTCCAAATCGCCATATTCTTTGAGTTCTAAGGCATATCTTTCCCACATTTCATATCAAAAATAGGAAGTTTATGAATTTTTACTTCTTTTGAAAGCACTTATGTTAACTGTGTGTTTTGTAGTGAGGGTATTGTACTGTCAATAAAATATGGTATTAATGTGCTGAATTGGATTTCCTTTCTGAAGTTTACAAATGCCTACACAGCAAGTTAATAATACCTTTTCCAATCTCTTTCACTTGCTACTACAACTTGGAATGCCTTCCTGAATCCTTGTACATCAATTTCTATTCCAATACATGGTGGATACATAGCTGGTATAGTTTCCTCATAATACTTTTAGAGAAAAAATATTATCCAATACTCAGAATTAAAAAAAAGATTCATAGTGCTAGTAGAAACAATACATATTCTTATGCTAACGACACATAGGAATACATACTATTAAGGCACTGGAGGCATTTCTGAGAACTGAATTAAAATTGTGACAGGTAGCCCATGACTTTACATAACTATCAGCTAAATGGACTCCATGGGCCTAGTGACTCAGTCTGTCTTGAAATGCCTGTTAGTATCTGGGTCCTAGTACATCACAACCTCGTGGCCTGAAATGAATGTACCTCCCTGAGCAATCTGCTCTCTGACAGAGCCTGGCTAGGGCACCGAAAAGAACAAAGTCCAATGAGTGAGAGGATCATTTTTCATTAGTTTTGATAGTTTTCCACTGTTACGGGTGCTTCGAATATTCATTCTTGGCCTGATCAGCCTGCTGTTATGATTCAGCCATTTTTCACTTTTCCCCTGTGAGACATGTAAACATGAAAAGAGCTGGCATTTCAGTGCACTTACTTCTCTGGTTTCAGAAACAGACCGTTGGGACGGTTGGTTTCCATCATCCTGCGTCATGTTCACAAAGTCTGCTGAGAGATCTCTCTTAGCAGCGTGCTCACGGGGCTCACACATGTTCAGCACTAGGAATGGATTATGCTGTTAGGAAAATACAGAAAGCCCAGGGAGAAGTCCATTGTAAGACGGAGCAGAGCACTCAACAGACACTTCGTCTTTGAATGTTTTCATGTATCTGCATCTTTTTAAGATGCAACGATCTTTAAAATGATGTCGTTGTGCCCTATATACAAAACCATCACTTCAGAAGCCTTTGGTTAATTTGAGCACAATCGAGGGCATATGAGAAAGCTGCCACTTAGTGAGCCAAAGCCATCCGATGCCAACTGCAATCAACCTAGCAAGCTGCCGAGTCCAGCTGTGAGAAAGACCACGGCAGTTACAAGCAATCGTTTCCTTCGGTGGGTTCATCATTTTCAATTTTTTGGGTTGCATTTCCAGATTTGCGATAGTTGTAGTAAGAATGCTTTAGTAGAGAAATATTTTCCCCAGGGGTTACTATCAACAACTTAGTGTATTAGTTTTTTCCCCCATCATTGATTCAAGTAGAAAAGCTCATCAGGCAAGAAATATTGTGATTACAAAGTCATATATAAATTATTGAAAGGGATTCAGCCTATCAAACCAGGAAATCTAAGTGACTGTTTTCCTCTGGCTGCCGTTGTAACTCCCACTCAAAAAGCAAATTTCTGATTGATGGAATCGTTCTGAAGTTTCTTCTTAAAGGCATTCTTTGGGATGAGAGGAGGGTGTCAATAGGAATTGTTCACCTACTTCACCAATAACTCTTGAGTGACAACTTGACAGAGAAGAGAGAGGAAAAAACACACCAAAATGACACCAAGCAGGGAAGTACGGAAGCAGAGGGAGACAGTGAGTGAGGAGAAGACTCGGGCGTCCAGCGCTTCCTCACTTACTCCAGGTCTGGCTAAACGGAGTCATCCCTGGTGAGGAATCTGTCACACAAGCACTCTCTTTCAACAGCCAGTTTTCACTCGCGCCTTCCAGCTGAAATCTTTCCCTCCTCTACACAGTCACCACTGCCTTGACTCTATACTTTGACTTGCACCTGGAAGAAACGGGGTGCCAATCACATCTCACCTGCCTCAGTTCCTCCCACCACGGGATGTTGAGACTTTTCTTTCTCTATTTTCCCTTTCTTGGGTGGTATATCCCTTGCCTCACTATTTACATACAATTGTACGTCAATTCTCTAGTTTAATGGATGATCACAGAATAACTCACTTTAGGTAGAATTTGGGGAAATGTATTTTCTGGAATCATATAGGAGGGCTTGTGCTACCCCTTTCATTTTCTAAAATTGAACCTAAAAAAAACAAACAAACCCAGAACTTCCAAGAGTTAACAGAGTTATCCTCCAAAACTGCCAATAGTAGATGCATTACATTTAAAAGTACATTAAAAATTAAGACCTTCTCCTCAAAGGACATTCTGCAATTGTTATACATACTTTTTCGTACATTAAGTGCTGTAGTCAAGACAGGAAACTGGAGCTTCTGACATAGCATCAGTGGGAAAATGAAAAAAAATGAATTAAACCATTATTCTGAATAATACGGTGCATGAATAGACTAGTTTGATATACAAAGCTTTTATTTATACCTTAGTTAAGGCGCCAATTGAACAAACACCTTGAGTTTTGAAATGACAAAAATGTAGGGATTACAAATATTAATCTCTTCCTTTAAATAAATCCCTTCCCTTTAAAAGCTTACAAAAGACTATAAAATCCCCCATTTTTGTGACTATAAATTAAACACTTCACCAAAAAAGCCCAATCAATTACACAGTCTCTCCTGCAAAGTTTGAGGATTTTAAAGTATCAAAAAGAAACAAGAGGTAATAAACTCACTATTAAGGCATTTAGCTTGGCAACTGATTTATCTCTTTTCCTTTATCTGCTTAGGGTTTTATTTCACTGTGTGAGCAAATTTCCACTGACATGTTATTTTTGGAGAACAGCCAAGTAGTGAGGGGTGGAGGGCGGTTTAAAGGGACTCTTTACATACCAAAGACCTGAAGGAAAAAAAGGAACTGGTGGAGTGACATTCGTGGTTTCAAAAATAATACACCTTCTCTGGTTTCCTGTTCATTTATCAAAGGAAAGCTCTCTCGGTTTTCAGCTCTCATTATGAACGGGATGCATAGAATAATTCTGACCAAAATTATTTTCTGTATGTGATGGATAAAAAGAATTCTGACCAAAAAAATCACTTAAATGGTAGAAACATTCTCCGTGGCTGCACTGTGCTTTAAAAAAATATATTTTTTTATTGATTTCAGAGAGGAAGGGTGGCGGGGCGTGGAGAGAGGGGAGGAGGGAGATAGAAACACCAGTGATGAGAGAGAATCATTGATTGGCTGCCTCCTGCACACCTGCTACTGGGGATCGAGCCTGCAACCCGGGCATGTGCCCTGACCGGGAATGGAACTGTGACCTCCTGGTACATCGGTCAATGCTCAACCACTGAGCAACACTGGCTGGCCTGCCCTGCACTTTCAAAGACCCCCCTGAAATCATTCTGCTGTGGAAATGAACGTGGACAGACGGAGAGGTCTGCAGGTCACAGCAGCCTCCGTGGAAATGCTGAGGGACAACACCCACCCCCCGGTGGCTACCGTGATCCACTGGTGTTCGCACCAAATCTTCTGAGAAATTCCCACACAGTAGGGCCCCAGAGATGAGTTTCATTAAATCGATTCCTCATGGCAGTCTCTAGAAGGTATTTTTGTTTCAATATACTTTCATGATTCCATTTCAGCTCCCTGTACGACAGCTGTATCGACATCTGTCCTGGGGAAAGCACACCTTGGCAAATGGAGCCAGGATGCTGCCAACAGGTAAACTGTGCCCCAGGCTCCCGTATCCATTCACCTTATGAATATTTACTCAGGGCTCACTAGTCCAGCACTCCGCTAGGTGGCATTTGAAAGAATAATTAAGGCAGAGTTGTGTCTTCAAGGACTCTAATTATAGACAAAGGACTATAATGTAGGCTCGCACCTGAGAGCCCTGACAAGGTGCCAAAGGGCCGTCAAAGGGAGAAGATGCCATCTCCTTCCAGTGGAACCTTGGGGGGCTTTGGGAAGGAAGCAAGTGGCATTGAGGCCTGGCCTGGAGGGATGGAAGGAGGAAGGAAACTGTTGGCTGTTAGGTGGCTAAGATGTGGTCAGGACAGAGGAAGACAGCACGGCTTTGTGGGAAGGGCAGAAGGATGTCCAGTTTGGCCAGGGCATGAGCTGAGAGAAGGGAAATTACAGGAGAGGAGGTGACAACCAGCCTCTGAGTGCTACCAGGGGTGAGTGGCTGGAGTGGGACTATCTGAACATCTTCAGGGGAGATTCTTTGTGAGGAATACAACTGCCCAGCTTGAAACCTTGGAGAAAGATGACCACACTGGCTATTTAGACTCATTTCCTTCTTCAACATTTTGAACACACACTTGTATCTGACGATCTTTGCAATGTAGGTTGTGTTGAATAAGATATAAAAGTTTACAAGAGGGAAGAGTAAAAAAAAAAAGGCAACAATATAAAAAATACTCAAGGGGAACACATGACCCACGGAACCACATGAGCTGGCACTGGCATCGAAGAGAAAGCAAAAGCAATAAAAACGGGCCTCCACCCCCTGCTCTCCACTGTGGCACATGAGAAAGGGATACTGTGTCGTTGAACAACACCCCAAGGCCCCCGTTACGACATGAAAATATTTATAGCGCCGGTGCTTTCGCTATGGGATTGCGTGTTTTCCTTGCAAATATTTAACTTATGCTTTTGTGAGCCATGGCACACGGTGTGAAGAAAACACTATGATCAAAGAGGATATTGTGGGTCAATTCACTTGGTCCCAAACGACTGTTTTTAGAACATTTCCAATTAAAGGTGCCTATTACCACTAATCATTGAGACCAAAGAAATGTGATTTTTTAAATATTTAAGCTACTGAGAGAATGTATTTTGAAATAAAAATTGCCCAGATTATTGGAGTTTTTTACTTCTTCATTTAATAAGATTAAGATTTGTTTATGCCATTTGTTAACAATGACTCCAAGTTGTTCTGGGAAACACATCACTGGACCGTGGAGGAGACCCTGCCCTGACCCTCTGGGGGGAAAGCCAGTGAGGACAGCAATCTCTGAGCCAGGACTTGTCCAGCTTTCTTCCCTCCACGCCTCACACTTACGCTGGACAACATCCAAGCATCACAACTCCAGAAAGTCACACGTCTCCTGGACACTGACTCAATCCCATTTTAACAAATGCGCTTTATAGAAAAATTAATTTGCTAAAGAACTGCACTCATTAGTGGGTATTTTTCAATATTAATCTTAGTAGAGACTCAAGACTCTTAAAAACACACACTCAATATTACTCCAAATCCTGAGTTTGCTGATAAAAATTCCAGAACCTGTAGTTATTTGTAGATGGCATATCTGATCCTCCAGGGAAAATGACAGTCTTTTTTTAAAAATATATTTTATTAATTTTTTACAGAGAGAGGGAGAGGGATAGAGAGTTAGAAACATCGATGAGAGAGAAACATCCATCAGCTGCCTCCTGCACATTTCCTACTGGGGATGTGCCCGAAACCAAGGTACATGCCCTTGACTGGAATCGAACCTGGGAACCCCTGAGTCCACAGGCCGACGCTCTATCCACTGAGCCAAACCGGTCAGGGCGACAGTCTTAATAGAGTGTCCATGAGACTATAGCGTGTCTTTCCTTAATGCCCAGGGAGGTGCACTGGCAAAAAAATGGCCTCTTTGCCTGAGCTCTGTCTCCCTTGCCTGGCTAGACTGTTGAGCAAGAAATGGGACTTTGTGGTTTCTGTGGAACTTTAATCTCTCCTTTTAGGCAACATGCATTGTCGGATCTCATTTTGAATGGGACTATTTAGATTTGAGTGGGAGGAGACTGAGGATGGATAGAGCCATCATGAGAGGAGGTGGTTTGGCTAGATCTGGAAGGTAGGTTTTAGGAGGCAATGCCACCGGATGTGCAATTGACATCAGAAGGCATTGGTGGGAGGCTAAAACAAGTGGTACAGACAGGGAGGGAGGGGGCCGGGGTTGGAGACATCTCTCAGGGGCCAACTCCATGGGCAAGTGGAGCTGCAGAGGCAGGCGGGTGGCAATAACTGGAAACTGGAGTCACAGGGAGATGGGACCTCGCCACGGATGTGGAAGTTTAAGGAGCACGACTCACATACCAGTCGAGGCTCAGTCTGAGAATAAGAACCAGTAGGGGATTTTATAGATATACAGGGTGGGGCAATAGTAGGTTTACAGTTGTTCATATGGAAAATAATATAATGATAAATAATACAAGACAAAACTCTGTTTCCCGTACTCACAACTATAAACTGCTTTTGCCACACCCTGGAAGTATACACATATACTATATGCGATATGTCAGTATAAATATATATTTATCATGAGGAGCTGGCTTATCTGATTGAAATCTGCAAGGCAGGCCACCAGGAAGGGCATCCCAAGCAAGAGAGGAAGCTGCAGGCTACACAGAATCCCTTCCCTGGGAAGCCTGCCTTCTACTTCTAAGGCCTTTCAGCTGATTGACTCAGACCCACCCGGAATAGGAACTTGAATCCCCTGGAGGAACTACCTCTCAGGAACACCTACATTAGTGTTGGGATGAATAACTGGGGACTCCAGCCTTATCAAAACTGATCACAACTCAGGTCTGGGGAATGGAGAAGAGGTGGAAATCCAACCTGGAGGAACAGTGC
>NW_005879066.1:0-7227 GCF_000147115.1 Myotis lucifugus | reverse complement strand
CAGGTGACTGGTGAATGAATGCATTTATTAGGCCTATTCAGTATAAATTTATTTTTTAAATTTATCTTTATTGTTGAAAGTATTACAGATGTTTGCTTTGTTTTTCTTTTTTTGTTCCCCCCCCCCATTGACCTCCTCCTCCCCACACCCACCCCTCCCAATCTTTTGCCATACTATTGTCTGTGTCCATGGGCTATGCATATATGTATATAAGTTCTCTGGTTAACCTTCCCCCCCCCCCCGCCCTCCCTTTACCTCTGAGATTCATCAGTCTGTTCATGGTTCTGTATCTCTGGATCTATTTTGTTCATCAGTTTATTTTGATCATTAGATTCCACATATGAGTGAGATCATGTGATACTTATCTTTCTCTGACTGGCTTATTTCACTTAGCATAATACTCTCCAGTTCCATCCATGCTGTTGCAAATGGTAAGAGTTCCTTCTTCTTCTCCTTCTTCTCCTTGTTCTTCTTCTTCTCCTTGTCCTTCTTCTTCTTCTTCTTCTTCTTCTTCTTCTTCTTCTTCTTCTTCTTCTTCTTCTTCTTTTTTCACTGCTGAGTAGTATTTCATTGTGTAAACATACCACAGCTTTTTTTATCCACTCATCTACTAATGGGCACTTGGGCTGTTTTGAAATCTTAGCTATTGTAAATTGCACTACTATGAACATAGTGGTGTATACATTCTTTCTGATTGGTGTTTCGGGTTTCTTAGAATGTATACCTAGAAGTGGGATCACTAGGTCAAATGGGAGCTGATTTTTAATATTTTGAGGAAACTCCATCTGTTTTTTCAAAATGGCTGCACAAGTCTGCATTCTCACCAGCAGTGTACTAGGGTTCCCTTTTCTCCACATCCTCGCCAACACCTGTCGTTTGTTGATTTGTTGCTGGTAGCCATTCTGACAGGTGTGAGGTGATACCTCATTGTCTTTTTAATTTGCATTTCTGGGATGATTAGTGACTTTGAGCATTTTTTCATATGTCTCCCGGCCTTCTGTCTGTCCACTTTGGAGAAGTGTCTATTTAGGTCTTTTGCCCATTTCTTAATTGGATTATTTGTCTTCCTTTTGTTAAATTGTATGAGTTCCTTATGTATTTTGGAAATTAACCTCTTATTGGATATATCATTGGCAAATATGTTCTCCCACACAGTAGGCTCTCTTTTCACTTTGTTGATGGTTTCTTTTGCTGTGCAGAAGCTTTCTATTTTGATGTAGTCCCATTGGCTTATTATCTCTTTTGTTTCCTTTGTCCTAGGAGATGTATTGTAAACATATTGCTATGAGAGATGTCTGCAATTTTGCTGCCTATGGTTTCTTCTAAGATTTTTATGGTTTCATGACTTACAGTTAGGTCTTTTATCCATTTTTAGTTTATTCTTGTGTATGGTGTAAGTTGATGGTCTAGTTTCATTTTTTGCATTTACCTGTCCAATTTTCCCATCATCATTTATTGAAGAGACTGTCTTTACTCCATTGTATGCTCTTGCCTCCTTTGTCAAATATTAATTGACCATAAGGACTTGGGTTGATTTCTGGGTTCTCTGTTCTATTCCATTGATCTATATTCCTGTTCTTGTGCCCATGCCAAGCTGTTTTGAGTACAGTGGCTTTGTGGAATAACTTGATACCTGGCATTGCGATTCCTTCAACTTTGTTCTTCTTTCTCAAGATGGCTGTGGCTATTCAGAGTCTTTTTTGGTTCCATATAAATTTTTGGAGTGTTTGTTCTAGATCTGTGAAATATGCTGTTGATATTTCAAGAGGGATTGCATTGACTCTATAGATTGCTTTGGGAATATGGACAATTTAATGATGTTGATTTTACCAAACCATGAACATGGAATTAATGGCCTTTATCTATTTTTTCAATGTCCCATAGTTTTCCAAGTATAGGTCTTTTACCTCCTTAATTAAGTTTATTTCTAAGTATCTTAATTTTTTTGTTGCAGTGGTAAGTGGTATTTTATAGTTTCTCTTTCTGAGAGTTCATTACTGGTGTATAAAAATGCCATTGATTTTTGAGTGTTAATTTTGTATCCTGCTATATTGCCGAATTCATTTATTACATCTAGTAGGGTTTTTTTTGGTGAAGTCTTTAGGGTTTTCTATATACAATATCATGTCACCTGCAAATAATGAGAGTTTTACTTCCTCCTTTTCAATTTGGACGCCTTTTATTTTTTCTTCTTGATCACTGAGGCTAGTAAGTCCAATAATATCTATAATATAAAAGCCAAGTGACTGGAATGATGAAATGACCAGAACAACCGGAACGAACAGAACGACCAGTCCTTATGACATGCATTGCGGTGGCCCCCATCAGGGCTGGCCAGCCAGACCCCACCCATGCACAAATTCATGCACCAGGCCTCTAGTATTGCATAAGAGTGGTGAGAGTGGACATCCCTGTCTTGTTCTTATTCTTAGGGGAAATAGTTTTTGCCCATTGAATATGATTTTGGCTGTAGGTTTGTCACATATGGCCTTTATTATGTTGAAGTATGATCCTTCTATCCCCATTTTGCTGAGAGTTTTTATCAAAAAAGGGTGCTGGGTTTTGTCGAATGCTTTTTCTGCACCAATTGATATGCTCATGTGATTTTTGTCTTCCGATCTGTTTATGTGATGTATCACATGTATTGATTTGTGAATATTCTATCAGCCTTGCATCCCCAGAATAAATCCCATTTGGTCACAGTGTATGATCTTTTTAATGTATTGGTGGATTTGGTTTGCTAATATTTTGTTGAGGATTTTAGCATCTATGCTTATCAGGGATATTGGCTTGTAATTCTCTGGTTTTGTAGTGTCTTTATCTGGATTTGGAATTAGGATAATGCTGGCCTCATAAAAAGAGTTGGGAAGTGTTCCTTCCTCTTGGATTTTTTTAAATAGTTTGAGGTGGGTAGGTATTAGTTCTTCTTTGAAAGTTGAGTAAAACTTCCCTGTGAAACCATCCAGACCAGGGCTTTTGTTTGCTGGGAGTTTTGTTTGTTTTTTGTTTTGTTTGTATATTTGTTTGTTTTTATTACTGCTTTAATTTCATCAATAGTTATGGACCTATTCAAGTTTTCTGATTCTTCCTGATTGAGTTTTGGAAGATTACATTTTTCTAGAAATATGTACATTTCGTCCAGGTTGTCCACCTTGTTGGAATATAGTTGTTCATAGTAATTGTTTTTGCAATCCTTTGCATTTCTGTGGGGTCAGCTGTTACTTCGCTTCTTTTGTTTCTGATTTTGTTTACTTGGGTCCTCTCTCTTTGTTTCTTGATGAGTCTAGCTAAAGGTTCATCAATTTTGCTTATCTTTTCAACGAACCAACTCTTAGTTTTGTTGACCATCTGTATTGTTTTTTTTTTAGTCTCTGTGTAATTTATTTCCACTCTGATCTTTATTATTTCCTTTCTTCTACTTACTCTGGGCTTTTCTTGTTCTCTTTTTAATTCTTTAAGTTGTAGGATTAAATAGTTTATTAGAAGTTTTTCTTGTTTTTTTTGAGGTAGGCTTGTAGTGCTATGAACTTCTTTCTCAGGACTGCTTTAACTATGTCCCATAGATTTTGATTGTTGTGTGTTCATTTTCATTTGTTCCCAGGAAGTTTTTTATTCCTTTCTTTATCTCTTTGGTAACCCATTCATTGATTAATAACATGCTATTTAGCCTCCATGTGTTTGAATATTTCTGAGCATTTTTATTGTAGTTGATTTCTAACTTCGTGTCATTCTGATCTAAGATGCTCAATATGATTTCAATCTTCTTGAACTTGTAAAGACTTAGTTTGTGTCCTAAAATGTGGTCTATCTTTGACAATGTCCCATGTGCACTTGAGAAGAATGTATATTCTGTAGCTTGGGGTTAAATGTTCTGTAAATGTCAATTAATTTCATCTAATCTAGTGTGTCATTTAGGACCCCTGTTTCCTTGTTGCTGTTGTTTTTGTCTAGAAGGTCTAACCAGGGATGTCAGTGGGGTGTTGAAGACCCCTGCTATGATTTTATTGCTGTCCATATTTCCTTTAAAATAATCCTCCAGAAGATTTTTATATATTTGGATACTTCTGTATTGGGTGCATATATGTTTACCAGAGTTATATCCTCTTATTGGATCAATCCCTTTAGTATTATGTAGTTACTTTTGTTGTCTCTTGTGATGGCCTTCATTTTGAAGTCTATTTTGTCAGATATTTTGAGTATTGCTACCCCAGCTTTTGTTTTTCATTTCCATTTGCCTGGAAAACGTTTTTCCATCCCTTCACTTTCATTCTATGTGAGTCTTTTGTTCTGAGGTAAGTTTCTTTTAGACAGTATATATATATAATGTTTTCTTATCCATTCAGCTACTGTATGCCTTTTGATTGAAGCATTTAAGCCATTTACATTTAAAGTTCTTATTGGTAAATACTTATTTGTTGCCATTCCTACTGTGTTCTTCTCTTTCTCTCTATTTCTTCTTACACCCGTCCCGTTAGCATTTCTTGCAGTGCTTGCTTGGTGGTAATACATTTTTAGCACACACACACCCTTTTTTTTTGGTCTGTGAAGCTCTTTATTTCACCTTTGATTTTTGGATGATAACCTTGCTGGATAAAGTAGTCTTGGGTTCAGTCCCTTGGTTTTCATTACTTTATATACTTCATGCCACTCCCTTCTGGCCTGACATGTTTCTATTGAGAAATCAGCTGACAGTCTTATGGAAGCTCCCTTGTAGGTAACTTTCTGTCTCTCTCTTGCAGCCTTTAAGATTCTTTCTTTGTCTTTAATGTCTGCCATATTAATTATTATGTGCTCAGGTGTGGGTCTTTTAGGATTCATCTTGGCTGAGACTCTCTGTTTCCTGAATTTGAGTGATCTTTTCCTTCACCAGGTTAGGAAAATTTTCTCCAAATGGGTTCTCCATTCTTTGCTTGGATTCTTCTCTTTCTGGTACTTCTATAATGCAAATGTTGTTACTTTTCATGTTGTTCCAAAGCTCCCTTAAGCTCTCCTCCTGCTTTAAAATTTTTTCCCCAATTTGCTGTTCTGAATGGGTGTTCAGTATAAATTTAAAATTACAGTAATACATATAGAAAACTTTTCTGTGAAATTAAACTTTTCACACATGCTTAATTTTAATTACACAAACATATCTACATAATTTAAAAACAGATAAACTATTTGTCCATTTTTAACATATACATTTAGAAAACCTACTTTATTATATAACTTTCAGCTTTAACGGACACCCCCTTGCCCAAATTAGTCTGTTATATTGAGGTTTTACTGTACTATGTTCTTTTCCTATAAATACATGCCTAGAATAAAGTTTAATTTATAAATTAGGCACAGTAAGAGATTACCAACAACAACAAATAATAAAACAGAACAATTATAACAATATGAAAGGTTAGTGAATGTGGTCTCTCCCTCTCTCAAAATATCTCATTGTACTGAACTCATCCTGCTTCTTGTGATGATGTGATATGATATTATGTGATATGCTATGATTCCTACGTGATGAGGTGAAGTGAGGTGAAGGACGTAGGCTTTGTGGCATAGTGTTTCTGAAAAACACTTTCTCTGAGAATGAGATTCATATAACCAACATAGTTCTCCTTTTCTTTTGGCTGCAAGGAAGCTCAAGCTAAGTTCCGTTACTAGCTGAAGTCATTAATTCCGCCCTGTCTCTCTTAGCATTATGTAGGTGACACCACTTGAGCACCTTCCATGTTGTAACATCAGAGTTGTTTGGTACATGTGTCTACTACTGCTCTAGATTATAAACTTTTTGTAAGCAGATATTACATCTTTGTACAGTCTCCCTGTATCCAGTGCCCTCAATGATGTCCAATGATGCCTAATGATGCTCAGTGGTGCTCAGGGATGTCCAGGGATGTCTGATGTTGCCTAGAATGAATGCCCCCCAAATGCCCAGTCATGCCCAGTTAGAAGGGTTCTTTCCACAGCCCCAATGCCAGCCCACTCTGAGCACGATCCTCCTGCCACAGAGCCAGGAAGGCTCCTGGTCCTGTCTCATCTCATTTCTCCCAGATCTTCTCCTCGAGTGCCACACTTCTCTCTCCCATGCTCTCCTGTTTGGACCCCGCTCATACCGATGGACAGTTGCCATTACTCCAAGCCCTTGTGTTTAGCTCTTGTAAAGCCTTCCTGACAAATTCATTCAGTTTCTTCCCTTAATCATCCCTGTTGCAATTCCCTAAACAACTTCCAACTTGTTGACATCTCAAGGATGTGCAGCCAAGGGCTATACACAGAATTCAGGTGCAGTTTCAACAGCCCCAGATAAGGAGGGGCTGAGGGGGCAGTGCCCCTTCCTGGGCCACGGGGGTCCCTTGGCAGAGTCCACACCAATTAAGCCAAGGGGGAGAAGGCCAACTACCAAAGTAATTTTTACCCGTGAAGAGGGCAGTGTGTGTAGCCCTGGACAGGAAGATGTCACCTGTCCTCAATGTTCAGATACTTTTGTTCAGTTGACACATATCCACTATAGGACAATGAGAGAATAAATGTATACAGAAAGAGAAAAGAGGGAAAACAGCTGTAATGCCAGCCCCAGACACAACCAGTGCTGGCCCAGTGCCTCCATTCAGTCCAGGGCAGGTGAGCACAGATTCTGGAGTTACCTGCCTGGGCCCGGTCATCACCTCTCTCTCTGCCTGTATTCTCATTCTGACTGGGATGCTAATGGCAGTACTGCCTGTCATTTCATAGATATGACACATAACTCTAAGGTAACATAGCAAGATCAACAGTGTCTCAAATGCTCCTGGATAAATAAGCTTTTCTCTTTCCAGAGGGCACTCCCATGCATGTGTCATTTAAAAAATTCCATTATACTATTTATAGGGTCTTGCTCAACCTGTTTGTTAAAAGCCTTATGGCAGATTGTGAACTTTTTATTTCAATGAAGACTTTTCCTCAAATTGCATTTAACAGTATTTAATATTCCGGAGGATGAAAGTAGCATGTTATTGAACACTTTCCATATTGTTGCTGGATCCCACCTTTGTGGCCATTACTGAAGGGTTGGTGGCCATCTCCGCAGCCTAACTAGGCCCGCACCTTAACTTGGTCCCGCAGATCGGTGCCTGGAAATAGACATGTGTGAGTGAACACACTGCTGAATCTCCTTCTGGAAGGTTCTACCCACTGGCACACCCCAGCAGTGCAGGAGCACGTCTGTCCCAGGGACGGGTTTTTAAAGCTTCATCTCCCCAGATCATA
>NW_005879065.1:0-7228 GCF_000147115.1 Myotis lucifugus | reverse complement strand
GAGCTCAAGATGCATGAACTACAAAGAAAGAAAAACACACAGTGCCTAAGGAATTAGGAAGCTCAAGGCTCCACCAGGATGATAGGCAGTGGTTACCTGAGTCTGTCCACCTGAGCCCAGAGACTCCTAAGAGGATGCCTGCTGGGGCCAGCACCTGGCTCTCAGGGTCTCCCAGTGCACATGATGAATGGCCCCTTCCCCGTGAGTTCTAGGGAGCCAGCACAATGCCCAGGGGATGGTCCAGCTGGACATGCACCCACTCAGCAGAAGCTGCAAACCCACCCCAAGGGGAGGCTATCCCCCCAAGGCTGGGGTAGGAGGGGAAGACCAGCCCCACTGACAGTGTCACCCTGAGTGAGGCCCATCCCCAAGGTCCGAGTTCCATGGATCAGATGTCATCTCATAGGATAATGAACAAGGGCTTGTACTGATGAGGCATGTCCTTGCAGCCCGGGAAGCTAGAGGGAGAGGTGACCTAAGATCCAGGAGCAAAGAAAGAGTGAGGACCACAGGGAGCATCTGCCTGGACCTTGAGGTCTCAGGAAACTTTGAGACTGGGACTCAGGGAGAAGGCTCCATCCAAGGGAGGAAGGTAGAGTGGGTGTTGCCAGGGTGTCTCTGGTTAACTAGTCAGGCTGGGAACACAGGATTCAGCTCACTGCTCTGCTGAGAGTAGCTCTGTCTGCTTAGAATGACCTCCTTCCCCCTCCAGGGGGGAGCGCTGGGACCTGGTGAGAGAGAGACTAAGACCCTATCTACCTCAGAAGTATCTCTGAGACCTGGTGGGAGAGGGGCTAAGACTCATCTACCCCAGGAGTATTCCTGAAGACTTTCTTAAACCTTCTCTCTGATATTATTTTTTTTATTTCCAGAAGGTTCATGATGCTTTGGGTTGTTTTAGTCTCAAACCTCTTTCATGCCTGGGCCTTCTTGCAAGGGGCAGTTGTCAATGTCTTCATCATGTTTCTTACAAACCGTGCGGCCCATATTCAAATCCATTAAATAATTCCAAGAAAACAGCTGTCAAAAAGAAATTGTAGAAACTGCTATAAATATTTACTGTGAACTAAGGAGTAAAACAGAGACAACCAAATAGAAAAGCGGGGAAAAGATATGAATGGGCAGCTGCATGCATATAAGTAATGATATACATCGGTGCACTTTTCCTTACTTTTCTTATTTTTAAATTTATTTATTATTTCACTTGCTCCTTGATAGTCTCCATTTCTATTACAAAAAGATGTTCATGTGTGCACACAAAGCATGCACTAGCATCTCCCGTGCCACACTCCTCCTGATGGCCGATACCAGGCAACCGCATCAACATGCCATGAACACAGGGAGACATGTACACAGGATGGAAACCTCCACAGCAAGGAGCCTACACACGCTGCAGCCACACCTGACACAAGACCCGTCTCTCAGTTCTATGCCGGGCACAGCCGGACACCAGAACACACGGAATGAGTGCTGCTATGGAGAGTAGGACAATGAGCCTGCCTGTCCTCTGACTGGACGTCAGAGCTGCACTATTCCTTTTGGGGCCCTGGGGGCGGGGAACTCTCTGTCTCTCCCCATGGGAGCTGGCTGCACAAAAGGGCTCATCTTGCAGACATACATTGAGGTGATATTTATGAATCAGGTGCTGCTTGTATTTTTTAGGCTCTATAAGATGTTATTTGAAGTTGTGATTTCCTCCTCTGGTTGGGGTGGCTCAGTTTGTTGGAGCATCATCCCGTGCACTGGAAGGTTATGGGTTTGATTCCCAGCCAGAGCACCTTCCTAGGTTGCAGGTTTGATCCCCAGTAGGGACATGTATGGGAGCCAAATGATCAAAGTATTTCTCTCACAACAATTTCCCTCTCTCTCTCTCAAATTAATGAGAAAATGTTTAAACATAAAAATTAAGAAAAAGGTTATGATTTATTTTCTTTAAATACAGTCTAGAAAACTAGGGAAGAACTCAAACTCAAAGAGAAATCTAGCCAGAAACCAGCGCAGGCAGGATCTCACTGGACTGACCTGGAAGTGTTTAGAAGGTTGATTCATTGGGCCTCAGGAATTCCTGCAGCTGACACATGACTGGACACACACCAACAACACACTCAGACACAGATACTCTTGCATGCCCAGGCCCTCTGAACAGTCATCAGACCCTGAGCCAGGACAGGGTCCAGGGTCTGGTGCAGGGGCAGTCGTGTTGGTGGCCCAAGGGCCTGTGTGGCCTACCCGGATGCAGCACAAGAAAGAGGCAGACATCAGGAAATGGGAAAGACTGAGGGGAGCCGGTGATCCTGTGCAGGTGAGGTCCACCCTCCTGTCCGTCTCTTCCAGAGGGTGGTCTGTGGCGGGACCCTGTGACAGGGTGCCTGGCTCAGGGCTGTTCACGGGGAACCAGAATCTGAGCATGGACAGAATGACTTGAGAACAACACTCTTCATTCAAATCAATGTAGGCAGGAAGTGGTAGGAATAAACATCAGTGGAAGGTTTGCATAAACAGATGCTAATGACACCTACATTTATTTCAGGCCCAATCTCTTTCTACCCTTAAAGCTCTATAACCGCCCTAACCGGTTTGGCTCAGTGGATAGAGCGTCGGCCTGAGGATGGAAGGGTCCCAGGTTCGATTCTGGTCAAGGGCATGTACCTTGGTTGCAGGCACATCCCCAGTGGGAGGTGTGCAGGAGGCAGCTGATCAATGTTTCTCTCTCATCGATGTTTCTAACTCTCTATCCCTCTCCCTTCCTCTCTGTAAAAAAATCAATAAAATATATTTTTAAAAAAAGCTCTATAACCCACTGCCTCATATAGATAGATAGATAGATAGATAGATAGATAGATAGATATAGATATAGATATAGATAGATATAGATATAGATATAGATATAGATATAGATATAGATATAGATATAGATATAGATATAGATATAGATATTTTCAGAGAGGAAAGGAAATGGAGAGAGAGATAGAAACATCAATGATGAGAATTATTGATCAGCCACCTCCTGCACAACCCCTAGAGGTCAAGCCAGCAACCTGGGCACGTGCCCTGATGGGGAATCAAACCATGATCACCTGGTTTATAAGTCGACACTCAACCACTGATCCACGCCGGCTGGGCTAACCCACTGCCTTCTTGACCTTCCATAGCTGGTTCAGGGATACTAAATGTCATATTTCTGCCTAGATTTTTTCCACCTTGGGTCTGCCCTTGACCCCACTGTTTTTCTCACACCCCACCTCAGTGCACCCCCCATTGAAGCAGACCCAGACGCCAGCACTTCTTCTATCTCCTGGTGACCAGAAAACTGTCCCTGCCTCCTGGTCTCAGCTTGCCCATGGGCTGTGGACCCCACTGTGCCCACAGCATCCAGAGAGATGTCGCTAAAGCATCTGAATTACTTCCCCCCATGGGTCCTCATTACTCTGAGAATAAAATCCTAACTCCTCACCTGCGGCTCTGAGCATGCCCCAGCCTCACCTCCACCAAAACCCTCCTTTGTGACACAGGCTCAGACTATTTGGCTGTTTCCAGGACTCTCGGGGCTTGTCCTGGTCCAGGGCCCTCTTGGTGGCTGCCTGCCCTTCTTGTCCCCAAACCTCCACCATGTGACTTGGTCCTTCCAGGAGTGCCCATCACAGAAAGGCCCTCTCTGGCCGCCCCCACATACCTTGCCTGCCAGGGCCCTGGGTCCCTGCACTGACATTCTTGTCCCAACCTCCACTGTTTCACTCATGAACCTGACGCCTGATTGCCTCTCATCACCGGTATAACAGTCCCATGAGAACATGTCTCCATCTGTCCTCTCTGCCGCCTCCCACCAGGCCTGGACCCACAGTGGCTGCCAGGTCAAGGCCTGCCGGCTTCGATTCAAGCAGGAAACATCGCAGCCCCTGCCTTCAGATCAGCACAGCGGGGCTCCCAGGAGCCTGGCCCAGGCTGCAGCCAGGCCCCTCTGTGCTGCCTTTCTTTCTGGGGCTTTCCTTTCCAGCAGCCGCTTCTCTCTGTCGTTCTCCTCACCTGTCAATCTCTGCTGCCCTGCTTCTCTCAGCTGCCTCACTTGAGAGGTTGCTTTTCTCTCCCCAACACGGCCGGCCGCTGCATGCTCTCCTTCCTGCTGTCTCCTTTCCTTCTCTACCCTGATTTCTAGGGGCTTCACTCATTAAGGAACCAAAACAGAAACTTGAAGCACTTGTAATGATACCTTGCATTTTTTAAAATATTTACCAAAAACAAAAAATCTTCCTTTCCTCCTTTGCAGACCAAGGAGTCACCCCTCCCAGGTCTGTTCCAGGGCCAACATGAAGCCTGGCGGGGAGAGGGGCTGGGGGAGGGGAAGGGGGGAGGCGTTGAAGCAGCGCTTACCTTGCGCTGGCTTCTCCCCACCCACAGCAGCTTGTAAGCATACTCATCCTCCTGGGCTTGGTTGAACTGAAACATGGCAAACTCCACACCTATGGCAAACAATTGCGTGTTCTTACTCTCGTCCACAAACTTGGAACTGCAGACAGGAGGCCCCAGTGCAATGAGCCCCAGGAGCAGAGGCACCTTCAGGAGCATGCTGCCTGGTGTCAGCCCTGGGGGCCAGCAGCACGCCAGTGTTGAGTGGCAGCTGCTTTGGCGCCGCCTCCATAGCTCCCCATCCCACACAGCTCTGCCCCCAGAATCCACGCGCTGACCTGCGCCTTGACCGGCTCCTCCTCTCTGCTCCCTTCCTTGTCATCACCAAACGGAAGGCAGAACATTTTCCAACCCTTGGTCACATAAGCCTTGAACTCAAGGACATTCATGCCACATGACCTGTTCCCTGCACATTTCCAGGGCTGCCTCCTCCTGCCCCAGACCTAGCCTGATAGGGCCTGGTTAGGGGTCTGAAGCCCTGCTAGCTTGCCCTCACAGCAGTACAGCGTGGGGGATGACAGAGTCACAGGAGCTCTTAGGAATACCGATGGACCCTAAGGACTTGATATAAAATCCAGGTCAACCTCTGACTTTGGCTGCAGCCAACAATCTCAGGGAACAAAGGAAGAGTCAGGGAGAGGTCAGTGCACAGTCTTCTACACCATCTCTGGCACCTGCTGTCCTACTGGCTATGAGGCCTGCCCAGGCTTGTAGAGAGGGACTTCTATTATACTGGGATGGGATTACACCCCAACGGGCCACCCACTGTGATCATGGTCACAGATATGGAAGCAGAGGGCACACATGAGGCTGCTCCCTGGGAAAACTGCCTGCATTCCTATGAGTGAAATGGAAGAGGGGCATGGAGAGATTGGAGAATAAGTGAATAAACACATAGATGGATGGACAAATAAGTGGACACATGAACAACAGGATGGATGGATGGATGGATGGATGGATGGATGGATGGGTGGATGGATATACAAACAAACCAGTGGGGCTCTACAAGAACCAGTAAGGACCGCCACACATGAACTGGGGAGTTGGATTTACTCAACACTCTGCACCTGCAGCCAAAGTAAGAACAATAATGATAAATTCTCCGCCGCTAGCAGAGCTTTTTCTGGAAAATAAACAACAGGAGAATGCAAAACTGACAGGGACCCAGGAAGTGCTCTGAGATGCCTTTAATTCCCCTGTGCTTCACAGTCAGACCCACTGTCACTCTCCAGAGGAAAGGAATCCTCTGCTGTGAGAAGCAGGCGCCCCTTCCCCGCCTATGTCTGCAGGCAGGTGCTGTCCAGGAGGGTGAACTGGGAAATCCATGGTCGGGCATCCACAATGAAAGTGCAGTTCACCTGAAAAATGGAATTGCAGGACAAAATCAGAGCCATGTAGCACATGAGAGCACTTACCATGAAGAACTTGATAGGAGCTCAAGATGCATTGAAAACTACAAAGGAAAGAAAAAAACAACAGTGGGCTGAATAGACTTAGGAAGCTCAATGCTCCACCAGGATGATAGGCAGTGGTTACCTGAGTCTGTCCACCTGAGCCCAGAGACTCCTAAGAGGATGCCTGCTGGGGCCAGCACCTGGCTCTCAGGGTCTCCCAGTGCACATGATGAATGGCCCCTTCCCCGTGAGTTCCAGGGAGCCAGCACAATGCCCAGGGGATGGTCCAGCTGGACATGCACCCACTCAGCAGAAGCTGCAAACCCACCCCAAGGGGAGGCTATCCCCAAGGCTGGGTAGGAGGGGAAGACCAGCCCCACTGACAGTGTCACCCTGAGTGAGGCCCATCCCCAAGGTCCGAGTTCCATGGATCAGATGTCATCTCATAGGATAATGACAAGGGCTTGGACTGATGAGGTATGTCCTTGCAGCCCAGACGCTAGAGGGGGAGGTGGGATGACCAGACTCACTAGATGGTCTAAGTTCTGGAAGAATAGGAGCAAATAAAGAGTGAGGACCACAGGGAGAACAGCGTCTACCTGAACCTGAGGTCTCAGGAAACTTCTACGCTGTGACCCCAAGAGAGGGCTCCATCCAAGGAGAAAGGTAAGGTGTTGTCAGAGTGTGTCTGTCAGCCAGTCAGGCTGGGAGCACAAGGTTCAGCTCACTGCTCTACAGGGAGCAACTCTGTCTGCCTTCCCCCTCCAAGGTGGGAGCTATGGAACCTGGCGGGAGAGAGGCTAAGACCCTCATCTACCCCAGAAGTGTCTGTGAGTCCTGTTGGGAGTGGGGTCAGGACCCTCATTTTACCCCAGGAGAGTTCCTGAAGACTTTTGTAAGCCTCCTCTCATAGTATAGTTCCTCTGTGAGATAAGAGAAAACATATATATCTGCCCCCTGATTCTTGGCACAGAGCTCTTGAGTTTCTTATAAATTTTGAAGTGATAAGAACACTAAGAGCATTTTTTGTTCTATTAAGGTGACTCTGGATGAGCTCTTGGATGAGGATTGGGCGACAAAAAGAACAAATCATGATCAGTAGGTTAGAATTCTTAGCCCCACCAACCTCCTATCTTCCAAAGAGGGGAAAGAGGCTGGAAATGGAGTTAATCATCCATCATGCCTACACGATGAAGCCTCCATAAAATCCCAAAAATATAGGATTTGGGAACTTCCCGGTGGGTGGACACATCCATGTACTGAGAGGGGATGCCCCCTGACTGCATGTGGACAGGACTCCTGCTCTCTGGACCTCCCCAGACCTCACCCTGTGTATCTCTTCAGCTGGCTGTTCATTTGTATCCTTCACCATGTCCTTTAATAAACTGTTAAACATAAGTTAAGTATTTCTTGAGTTCTGTGAGCTGCTC
>NW_005879064.1:0-7229 GCF_000147115.1 Myotis lucifugus | reverse complement strand
GGGCTGTGTGGGAGGCGACTGTCAACAGCTGCTGCAGGAAAGCGTGTTTATTGTCAGCAGCTGAGCAGAGCTTAAGACAGGCTTGGCCTCCAGGTCACACCCACATAGCTGCAGGCAGCGGCTGCTCCAGGGAGTTGCGCCCAACTGCAGGGGTCCCCAGGGTCTCCATTCGACCAACATGCAAACCCAGGAGGCCCCCAGGACAGCTGGGAAAATTCCCCCGGGGCCACCCAACCAAAAAGTCCCCGTAGAAAAGTGCCTCGAACAACACCTTCCCCAACAGAACAAGCACTAGAACCAGAACCAGCTGCGAATCCCGCACAATAGCTCCGTGTCCTAAGACAGCTTTTTTATTCATTCACCGCACACTTATTGTTCACCTCCTCTGGCAGAGACCGTACATGGGACTAGGACCGGAGCAGTGAGGGTGACAACCCCGACCCTGGCTCGCATCTGTATCAGACAGCAGACTCTCTTCAGAATCCCCTGAGCTAGAACCTTTCTGCCCTTTCCTCTTTGTACGACTTCAGAAAGCGCCGACCTTACTCCCCAAACACTTCCATTTTCTGTGTCATCTGAACTTCTCCAAAGCGAGGAGTAAATAGTCTAGACCAGGGGTCCTCAAACTTTTTAAACAGGGGGCCAGTTCACTGTCCCTCAGACCGTTGGAGGGCCAGACTATAGTTTAAAAAAAAAACTATGAACAAATTCCTGTGCACACTGCACATATCTTATTTTGAAGTAAAAAAACAAAACAGGAACAAATACAATATTTGTATTTGCATGTGGCCCATGGGCCGTAGTTTGAGGACCCCTGGGCTAGACTTTATAGACCACCTAAATCTGTATTGCAGATTTCTTTTTTTTATTTTAACAACCTTTAAAAATGTAAAACCATCCTTAGCCAGATTTGCTCACAGGCTGTAGATGCTCACAGCCATAGTTTGCCAACCTCTGTTATACCAGCAATGAAAGTTAGTGAATTAGGTCTATATGTATCAACTTAAGTCTTAAAGACAAGTACTGAGTGAAAAAACAAATTCCTGAAAGAATATGTACAGTATAGGTCAGTGATGGCGAACCTTTTGAGCTCAGCATGTCAGCATTTTGAAAAACCCTAATTTAACTCTGGTGCCGTGTCACATATAGAAATTTTTTGATATTTGCAACCAGAGTAAAACAAAGACTTATATTTTTTATATTTATTTTATATATTTAAATGCCACTTAACAAAGAAAAATCAACCAAAAAAATGAGTTTGCCATCACTGGTATAGGTAAACCTTTAATTCCCCTCAAAATATAAATCCAATAAAATAAAAAATAAAAAAATACCATTTAAACTATTTGCTTTTCAGGTAATAATTAAATCCTTGGTTGTAAATGGAGGGCAGGCACTCCCAATGCTTAGGGCCTAATGTGGTGGAAATGACTAAATAAATACCTTTTGAACAAACAAATATATATATACACACATATATATATCCATATATGTAGAAAATCTATAATAAAAATGTGTATGGAAAGGATATATACAAATTCATGATAGAAGTTGCTTCTAAGGAAAGAAGAAGAAAAACAGATTTGAGTGGGGCATTAAAGGGACTTGAAGTTATCAATAACATTTTATTTATTTTATATAAAATAATCTGAGGCAAGTGTGACAAAATGTAAATACTTATTCAGGGTATGGGGCACATGAATGTTGTGTTATTCCCTGTACTTTCCAATAGTTAACTCTTTTTAAAAAATACATATAGAAAAACAAACAAAAAGAATGCTAGAGCATATTCACCAGTGGTTATTCCCGCTAGGTGGGATTCTTATTTTTATGTATCTGTATTTTCTAAGTAACTTCTGTCTCTAAAAATTGGAGTTGATTTGGTATTGAGAAAAAAAATTATAAAAACTTTCTAAGGTACCAGCTTAACTATGAAACATCTTATTTTTGGAATCCTGAATAAAGAGCTAAATTCCACTTCCGTCATCAGAGAATCCCCATGTCACCCTGAAGAAAGCACTTGTACTTGGGCCAAATCATTTTTGTCTGGACACAGGGCCAGGCCTGCTCTCCTGTCTGCGGTTGCTTTGTCCCGTGACCACTCTTCGCCTTGGCTGGGCAAGGGCCTAGGACCAGCCGTGGGCAAACTACGGCCCGTGGGCCGGATCCGGCCCGTTTGAAATGAATAAAACTAAAAAAAATAAAGACCGTACCCTTTTATGTAATGATGTTTACTTTGAATTTATATTAGTTCACACAAACACTCCATCCATGCTTTTGTTCCGGCCCTCCGGTCCAGTTTGAGAACCCATTGTGGCCCTCGAGTCAAAAAGTTTGCCCACCCCTGGCCTAGGACACTGCCCACCACTCTCTGGCACTGCATGAGAGGACGAGGGCAGTGACGACGGTATCAGCGGGAAATCTGCTACCTCGGCACCTGCGGTGGTCACCTCCTATGCTGGGCACATCTCCCGGTGGGGTTGGGGGTAAACAACTTGAGTGGCTTAGTCATGGTGTCCTTTCTCCCCTGGGAACACAAGTCCTTCAAGCTGTTTGTCAGTATGGCGCCCTACCTCACAGCGTGGGCCGTGCTGGGTTCTAGTTTTCGAACACAGTCCTGATCTCGGGGTCCCCTGACTTAGAGTGCTCTCTGGCTTGCACGACAAAGATGCTACTGCTTCCCCACCGAGGTCTGCACACGTGCCCCAAATCAGGGCCGACTCCACGGAGTGCAACCTGCACAGTCTCCCAGCGCCCAGCTCTCAGATTCGGTGTAATGCTCTGTGACCCCTGTCCTGAAATTCTTAATCATTTTTATCTTTGAATTTGTGTTTCGTAGCAAAGTCTGATGAGACAGCAAAGGATGTGTGTGAGCAGAGGAGGGCAAGAGGGCATACGCACACCTTCAGACCTGTGGGCACAGCAGGCAGCAGGCTGCAAGGACCGCCAGGCCCGATCTCAGCTCAGATTAGTGACAGTGGTGGTGGCAGCAGCGGAGGCATTGCTGGCAGCGGTGGCCACGGCCCCACGGGAGTGAGAGGCTCCTCGTGGGAGCAGCGGCAGGACTGTGATGCGAGGGGGCGTGCCCGTCCATCCCCAGAGCCCATCTCTGCAGCATCTGCACAAACAATAACTCTCCGGTCGGAGTGCTGGGCAGGAATGCCAGGGGTGCTCAGGCAGTGCACTGTGTCAGTAAATTACTATCCAGCAAGACTGTGCACATGGGCATTGCAATAAAACCTGTCAGAAAGTTATTAGAATTCTTTAATGAGTTTAGAATTTCTGTGTTTAAAAATTGTCCCAGCACTGCAAAGCAAATATCCACAGGCTTAGAAATAGAAAGTAGCCACAACCGGTTTGGCTCAGTGGATAGAGCGTCGGCCTGTGGACTCAAGGGTCCCAGGTTTGATTCCGGTCAAGAGCATGTACTTTGGTTGTGGGCACATCCCCAGTGGGGAGTGTGCAGGAGGCAGCTGATTGGTGTTTCTCTCTCATCGATGTTTCTAACTGTCTATCCCTCTCCCTTCCTCTCTGTAAAAAATCAATAAAATGTATTTTTTTTAAAAAGAAAGTGTTACATATGTCCCCCTTTTTTAAAAAAAATAGAAAGTAATTTTAAAGGCCATGGCATTAACAGAAAGGACATTCTTTTCATATGAAGCTTCAGATAAGCCAATTATTAACAAAAGTTTTTAAATTTTCTAATAATGGAAGATAAAGCCATAGAATACATAGATATTTTAACTATATATAAATCATGAAACAGCTTTCAATTCCTTGTCCAGCCTCTATAAGTTACAGGAAATACCAGAGGAAATATTAAAATGCCATTGTATAAATTTACATTTAAAATTAAATTCAGACTCACACGAAGCTGATCATGTACTAGATGTACTAAAATTTCCATTTTGAGATCATTTATCCTAATGTTGTCCCAGCCTCTAAAATATACCTAACATTTCCAGTAACAGTTGTACCTGCAGAAGGATCTGTCTCAAAATTGACAATTATCAAAAATTATTTGAGCACTTGCACTTGCCAAGAGTGACTAATGTCGCTTTCAATTATATCGATTGAAAATGAAGTTGCTAAAAGTATAACTTTTGATGACCTAATAAATGAATTTGCAAAAAAGCAAGCCAGAAAAATCTTATGATCAAGATATCACATTAATAAAGTATTATCATTTATAATATGACACCAAAAGCATTATTTTTTGCATGTGTGAGTTAATGCTGTTATTCATATAACACTATTATGCCTATTATGTTGATAAGGAATAGATCTTTCTTAAAGAAAAAGTTTATATTTTAGTGCCTTTTAAAATATATATTTTTTTATTGAGTTCAGAGAGGAAGGGAGAGGGAGATAGAAACATCAATGATAAGAGAGAAGCATTGACTGCCTCCTGCACACCCCACACTGGGAATGGAGCCCACATCCCAGGCACATGCCCTGACTGGGAATTGAACAGCAACCTCCTGGTACATAGATTGACACTCAACCACTGAGCCACGCTGGTCAGGCTGTTTTAGTGCCTTTAACAGCACTTTCTTTCCTGCTCTTTGAACAAGGGCCCTGCATTCTCATTTTGCACTGGGCCCTGCAACATCCCTACCATGAACTGTCTTCCAGAAGTGATCGAGCCACCACTGCCCTTTGTAAAGAAGGCCATGCATCTGTCTATTAGGCAGCTGGTCTTGGCAAGAAAAATGGCCCATTCAGAGATGGACTGGGGACCCGTGTCCTCATTGCTCTGGGCCACAGCTGAGCAAAGGCAAAGGAAAGCACAGGCCAGTCACATGCCTCTGCTCTGTGGACCACAGCAGATCTGCCAGCTCCCCCATCCCCCACAGACTCTGCAGCAAATTGTGGCTGACAGCATCACCCCACCTCTCCCTCCTTTGTCATCGTCTGCTCCTTCTTGGGGGAACATCTGCATTCCTTTGGGGACAAAGCCGGGAGCAAGACTGAATTCCCATGGAGGGGACTCAGGATACAATACATTTTCATTATTCAGATGCCATCAGCCAGTTTCTCAGCCTTTCCCTCTGAATCCTATTTGGAGATTCCTGGTCAGATACCCAGTTACTCTGACAGGGTCATTTCACCAAGGTTGTCAGAGTCAGAAGGGCAATGGGTAAAAGCCTGCAGGCACTGAAGGATAACTGAAGGAAAAGAAAGTCAGCCTTACTGTGCGGCGCCTCGGGACAGAAGCTGCCCCCGTGATGCTCCGCTGTCCCTCAAGACGAGGCAGGACAAACAGATTCTGCTGACAAGGCCATTTCCTTCGGATTGTTTCACTTAATTTCACACAAAACACATTTGGCAACTTTCATAAACTCACAACCATAAGTAGGAGTGCACTCAGACCACCTGAACACTGGGCCCTTCTCCCACTGCCACTGGCATTCATCTGACCCCTTGATCATTTCCTGCCCTGCCCTGTCCTGTCCGGGTTCCTGTTTCCATGTGTGCACATCACAAGCTCCTGAGGACAGAGACCATATCTTCTTCCTTGTGTTCCCCAGACTCCACACCTAACAATACTACAGTGGGGCCTTGACTTACAAGTGTCCGACTAACGAGTTTTTCGAGATACGAGCCGTCTCTCAGCCGATTTTTTGCTTTGAGTTGCGAGCTAAAATTCGGGTTACGAGCCAGCTTCAGATACCCCACCGCTAGTTGGCGCAGCGAACGTCACAGTGAACGCCACAACATCAGCCCAGCATCATGTGTCTCACTCGTTCACTTTTTGATTTGACATACGAGTAATTTGAGTTACGAGCTCCGTCACGGAACGAATTAAACTCGTAAGTCAAGGCCCCACTGTATACTCTTAGAGCACCTGTAACCCACACTCCCACTCACTAACGCATCAGTCCTCGCTGACACCCCCAGCCAGGATAATGCTCCTTTTTCGGAAGAGGGGATGAAGGTCTCAAGAAAGTCGGCCGTTTGCCTGCAGATCCACCGCTGCTGAAGGGCAGAGCTGGACTCAGTCGCAGACCTGCCTGGTCCTGTTCTGCTGCACCTTGTGGACGGGGCCGTCTCCACGAGGGCAGGCATCACTCTTTTTTGCACACAACCTAGCAGATGCTATACCATCCGCGTTGTTCTGGGACGGCTGAGCATGTCGAGGAATGTGAATGCTCCTCAGAGAAGGAGCAAACATTGACAAAGGAGGGAGAGGTGGGGTGATGCTCTCAGCCACAAGTTGCTGCAGAGTCTGTGTGGGGGCAGGCAGCTCTGCTGTGGCACTACAAATGCAGAAACTTCAGCGCGGCCTTGTGATTAGAGACGTTGACAACTCTGGGACGGCTTGTCTTTTACTGCATGGCAGCACCCCCTAAGAGCGCCTCTCCTGTTATACCTGCGGTTCTCAACCTGTGGGTCGCAACCCCTTTGGCGGTCAAACGACCCTTTCACAGGGGTCGCCTAAGACCATCCTGCATATCAGATATTTACATTACAATTCATAACAGTAGCAACATTACAGTTATGAAGTAGCAACGAAAATAATTTTATGGTTGGGTCACAGCATGAGGAACTGTATTTAAAGGGCCAGAAGGTTGAGAACCACTGTGTTTTACCATCTGCAATGGGACTGCTGAGTGTGTCGAGGCCTT
The DNA here is from genome assembly GCF_000147115.1 of Myotis lucifugus. Classification (NCBI taxonomy): domain Eukaryota; kingdom Metazoa; phylum Chordata; class Mammalia; order Chiroptera; family Vespertilionidae; genus Myotis; species Myotis lucifugus. The sequence continues at coordinate 600 of NW_005879064.1, read as the reverse complement.
TGGGCTGGAGGGGATGGAGCTCTCCAAATCTCGGGTCCCTGAGGCAGCCTCACACTTCCTGCACCTTTCTGGGGTGGACTGGGCAGCAGCAGCAGATTAAAGCAGGCCGTCTAGACTCGCCTCGTGGCAGCGGCGACCATCCACAGCCATGGCTCTGCCCCTTGTCCTCCTCAGATGAACAGAATGTGGAGCTGTAGCCTCCAGAGCACAGCCACCTGACATGGGCCACTCCCTTACGTGTCTAAGGCCAAGCAGATTCTTGCCTACGAGACGGTCCCGACTCACTGCAGCTTTACTAAAAGGCCTTCACGTGTTTATAACCAGGGGGTTAGAAAGGCCTACTTAAGGTACAAAAACAAAGAAGCCACAAAGAAGAAAAGACTGAAAACCTGGGCAACATAATCCAAATTTTGGAACAATAAAAGGTATCACAAAGTTAAAGAAAGTGACATTAAGATATCTACATGTAAAACTGGCAAAGGATTCGTATTCAGTATATCAGCAATTCTTAAACTTCAGTAAGAAAAGGGTGAAGAATTTAATTAAAATGAGGCATGAATATAAAGGTACTTCATTGTAAAAAAAATATAAATGGTGAAC
>NW_005879063.1:0-7229 GCF_000147115.1 Myotis lucifugus | reverse complement strand
AAAACGCATTGATGTTAGACTCGCAGATCCTAGAGCAGCGAGGAAGAACGGCCTTGCAGCCCGACGAGGACCAGCGGCCCCCAGACCTTCACCGAATGGATGAGGGCGACTCCCAGCTTTTCTGGGGCGAGTCCCCTGGGTGTTGGGACGTCAGAGGTTCCCACCCACCCAGAGCCCTGAGGGCGGGAGCGAGCTCTGCTCCACCTGAGCTTCACCCGCCTTCACCGGTGGCCGATCGGTTTCTAGGTTTGGAAGGACCGTGTTGCCCTCCAAGCACCGCAGACACCGGCCCAGCGAGCGAGGCGCACACAGACCATTCGGTTTCTCGGGAACGCTCAGCCCGCCCAGGCGTGTGGCCGCTGAGCAGCTGTCTGTCTTTCTTGTTGTTGTGAATCCTCACACGAGGCTGTTTCTCCACTGATGTTTAGGGAGAGTGGAAGGGAGAGGGAGCGACAGAGAGAAACATCGATGTGAGAGAAACACGGTAATTGGTTGCTTCTTGCACATGCCCCGACCAGGGCCCCAGCTGGGGAGGAGCCTGCAACCGAAGTACGCGCCCTTGACCAGAATCGAACCCGGGACCCTGTGGTCTGCAGGCCGATGCCCTATCCACTGAGCCACACCGGCCAGGGCCAGCAGGGGTCTTTCCATGATGGTATCGCCAACGACCGACCGGAGCAGAAGTCACCCAGCTCCTTTGACAAGGAGGAGGCCTCCGTGAAAGGACCCCCTGGGAAGCTGGGCAGGAAGGGCCACAGCCGGGCCGTGCGGCGTGCTGATGCTTCACCGGCTGCCGGCTGCCGCCCTGCCCCTGGCTGACCGCTCCTGGCTCCGTCCTCTCGTTAACGCACTAAAGTGAAAACCGTGTAAAGACGCTGAATAGAGACGAGAAACGCGGGGGTAGGGACACGTCATGGCGGGAACATTAGGAAAGTTGGGTTAAAAGGAAAGTTCAGGTCTTGCTTCTTGCATTTACGGGAGGGGATCTGTGCTGGTCCCTACGCCACAGGCTGCCCGGCCTCAGCCTCACCGTTAGTTCCCTTTTCTTCTCCTGGCCGGGATAAGGTGGCGCTGGGAACGGAACTTGTGGTAGAGATAACCGCCCCGCAGCGGGCCCGCCCTCACCTTCCGCTGGGTCCAGAGATAACTCTGGTGAATGGTAGGCCTGCGGCATTGCCACACCCCGCCTCCCTCGGAATGAACGGATGCAAAGTTCACGCCGCTTTTGAAACGCGATGAAGCAACAGAGGATGCAGAAATAGGATGGCCACACGTTCTGTACTCGGTTGTACTGTTTTGCACAACATGTGAGAACACAACATGAGAAACTACAGAAGGAGGACACAACAGCTGAGGTGGTTGGCTGGGCAGGTGGCGAGGGGAAGGGCAGAGTAGTAAATGCTCCACCACCTGGCCAGCATGTCCTCACGGTTGTTATTTCTGTCTTCAACCCTCTGTCACTCTCCCCTCTTCTATTATTCTTTCCATCCATCATGCATGCAACCATCCATCCATCCATCCCATTGATCCATCCATCCATCCATCCATCCCATTGATCCATCCACCATCCATCCATCCATCCATCCCATTGACCCATCCATCCATCCATCATCCATTCATCCATCATCCATCCATCCCATTCATCCATCCATCCATCCATCATCCATCCATCCATTCATTCATCCATCATCCATCCATCCCATTCATCCATCCATCATTCATCCATACATCGCTTTGACCCATCCATCCATCCATCCATCCATCCACCCATCCCATTGATCCATCCATCCATCCACCCATCCCATTGATCCATCCATCCATCCACCCATCCCATTGATCCATCCATCCATCCACCCACCCCATTGATCCATCCATCCATCCACCCACCCACCCAGCATTTATTGAGCACCCTGTCATGAGAGCGGCTGGGAATACACACTGTCAGTTGAATGCTCCGTACTCCCAAGCATTGCTGAGCCCAGAGCCTCTGAGAAGCTGCAGATAGTTCAATAGACACGGGATTTACTCAGAATGACTCATCAGCTGCCAGATTCCGAAATTCGTAGAGGAAGTGGAGCGCTTCCTCCTTTATCCTGAGGAGCCGCAGGCGCTGAGCCATGGAAGCGGGCATCCTTCCTCAGACCTCACCCTCCCACGTGTCACCACGAGCGAGCACGAGCAGGACACCTGGGCATCTTCAACGTGCCCGACAACATAACGTTTTTCAGAGATACGCATTTTTATTTATTTCATTTAAAAATATATTTTTATTGATTTCAGAGAGGAAGGGAGAGGTAGAAACATCAGTGCTGAGAAAGAATCATGGGTCGGTTGCTTCCTGCACTCCCCCTACTGGGGATCGAGCTCACCACCTGAGCATGTGCCCTGACTAGGAATGGAACCCTGACCTCCTGGTTCATAGGCCGACCCCCAACCACTGAGCCACCCAGGCCCAGCAAAGGTACGCATTTGTGTGTGAGTGCATTTAGGAAATAGAGCTGTGTACTTCTCTGAGGTGAGCACAGGGCCAAGCTGTGGCTTTTCTTTCTTTTCCTGCTGTTGAACTGCGGTGCCTCTGTGGGTTGTGAATTAGGGAAGCAGGTGGCCCTCACACCTGTAGGATGAAGGGTGAAAGAGGGTGGTGGGCGCAGAACGCTCCAGAACTCTCCGCCTGTCAATGCCCACGGGCACTACCGGTGGGCACGGGCGGGAGGCGGGCAGGGGTGTCACGGAGTCAGGGCGGCTCCAGGCTCGGACTCCTGGATCTGTTCCCCCAGCCAGGGCCCTGTCCCCACACCACAGAGGCGCCCCTGGCGCTGGAGCTGGGCTGGGGAGGCGGGGAGGCTGTAGGTGGGAGCAGAGAAGCAGCGTGAGCTGGTGGGAACCGGTCTCCAGCCCTGAATGAGCACATTCACTCACTCTCTTCCCAGGGGGATCCTCTCCCCACCTCGGTCTGACACAGGCCCAGGGCGGGTCTGGAATGCTCGGGATTCCTCTCCCTGGGCCTGCGCTCTGCTCTCCGCCAGGGATTCCTCTCCCTGGGCCTGCGCTCTGCTCTCCGCCAGGGATTCCTCTCCCTGGGCCTGCGCTCTGCTCTCCACCAGGGGACAAGAGGGTGTAGCGTTTGCTGGGAACCGCAGGCTACAAAGAACTTGGTCCCAGGAGAAGGCTTTCCAGCTGCGTTCTGTGCCCGAGCTCCCAGCTGCCTCCCCAGACAAGTATTTCCCAGGTCCCTCCCCGCGGGGCCCCCTGGGTTCTCCAGTGAAGAGGCAGCAGCACCCTGGCCGCCTCGGCTCAGGGCCTCCCGGTCCGTAGGCTCAGGGGCCTCCCGGTTCGTGCTCAGCCAGGGAGCACGCTGGCGCCGCATTGTCCTCAGCCCGAGGTCGGGGAGCGAGGAGGGGCCGCCGTCCTGGTGTCGCTGAAGCAGAGTTGGGTGGAACTGGCTCTGGACGGCCCCTGGGCCTCAGCGTCTGGGTGTGATGGGAAGTGGCCCGAAGCCACAGTATTTGCCTGGGTGTCGCCTCTCAGAGGTTAATAACATGTCGGCAATTTCTGGGTCCTGACATCTTTCTTTCATAACAGAGGACGGACATGTTCGTGGTGAACGTGTATGTGACTCAAGTGTGGGAAATGCAAACCAACGACGCCCCTAACGTGGCCCGTTCCCCGGGCCGGTGGGCGGTGAGCAGTGGCCAGCGGTGCTCAGGGGCCAGGCCGCGCCGGGTGCCCGGGTGCGCGGCCCAGCAGCTCACAGTCCATGCGTAGAGGCAGCCGCCCAGCGGCCCCGAAAGGTTCTGACAGCACCTACAAGAGCGCCGGTTCCGGTTCCGGTTTCGAGAGTTCTCCCTGCAGGAGGGGCGGCGTTTGGAGCCGGGAGTTGGATGGAGCTGCCGACGGAGCCCAGCTGTCCGAGGAGCTGGCTGAGCAAGAGGGGCCTCACTCTCCCCTCGGGCTGCTTTGGGGGAAGCAAATGCATAGCCCCTGGCTTCAGCCGCAGGGGCTGCGGGAGGTCCAGGCTGGAAGCCGCAGGGGCTGCGGGAGGTCCAGGCTGGAAGCCGCAGGGGCTGGGTGGTCCCGGGAGGAGAGGCGGGGGTTCGGCTCCAGGTCCCCAGGGGCCTTGCTCAGCAGGGGGCAGGGGGCTCCTTGCCGAGAGCCTGGGCAGTCATTGGCCTCCCATCACCCAGGTTCCCGCTCGGCTCTGGCGTGGAGACAAGGACTGTTTAATGTGCCCCATCGTCCCCACCCCGCCCCGCCCCGCCCCGTGGGCGTGGGGTGTAGACGCTCCACTTCCTGCCTGGCCAGGGCCACCCAGGACCTTCAGACCACCCGGGAGCACACTGTCCCAGGGAGGAGAGGAGAGAGGACGGGTTCTCCGGGCTCCGCCCTCCGGGCTGGGAGCTGTGCAGGCCCCTCCCTGGGAGGCTGCTCCGCGGGTCCCTGGAGCCTCCGCTTTCTTCTCCCCTTGGTTCTGAGCGGCGAGACCTGCACACGCACTTGCACAGGCGAGGTGCCCACCAGGACACATGGAAATAACACCCACCTACCAAGAGCCGTCACCGTGTTCAGACCGCTTTTCTCTTAAAAAACAAACAAACAAAAAAACCAGCCCGGCTGGCAGGCTCAGGGGTTGAGCATCGACCTGTGAACCAGGAGGTCAGGGTTCGATTCCCGGTCAGGGCACAGGCCTGGGTTGCCGGCTCCATCCCCAGGGTGGGGCGTGCAGGAGGCAGCCGGTCCATGATGCTCTCATCACTGATGTTTCTGTCTCTCTCTCCCTCTCCCTGCCTCTCTAACATCAATAGAAATATATTTTAAAGAATAGTAGCTGCACGTTGCAGCTTGGCACACACTCCTATGCACTCGCTCCCTGTGGTCTCTAGGGACAAGGGGCGGCAGGGCCCAGCCAGTGTGTGGAGGGGCCTCTGGGATCAGGCCCTGGGCTTGGGGTGTTGTCCCCCCGCTTTGCGCCCACCCACGAATGTGAAGCCGCCGCAGGAGCCGAGCTCAGGCCTGATCCGAACGCAGAGGGAGCCGTGAGTCACAGAAGTCCCCAAACGCTTGGTTCCTCGTCAAGGTCTTTCTCTGCGTTGATCCTGGGCCCCCGCTCGTGAGGGACATGTGGCTGCCCCCCAGGACTGGAATGACCGACGGGGAGGGGCGACCTCATCAGGGCATCCGAGCTGCCCGGTGGTGTGGTCCCTGCGAAGCCCCAGCCTGTCCCTCCTCCAAACGCCCTCCGACCTCCTGAGCCTTCTGTGCGGCCCCGCCCACGAGGGGAAACTGTTTGACGGATCCTGACAAGCAGCTCACACCAGCACTTTGGTGCCAAGCGCTGCTGGGTCGCCATGGCAACAGACACACCGTGTACACAGCTTCTGCAAGGAGCTGGAGATCCCGAAACCTTCCCCTGAGGTGGGGGTGGGGGTGGGGGCTCAGAGGGGCTCCAGCGACGGACGTCCTGGTTGGATTGGGTGGCCAATCCAGGGGTGCCCCTCCCTGCACCCCACAAACTTCAGGGCGATCCCGCCGGTCCCTTTCACTCAGGTCTCAAGGTCTCGTTTCTTTCCCACCCGCGGACGGAGGGATGCCAGACCCTGACCAGCGATGGGAGGAGGTGCCTCTCCGGCTGACTTCTCCCGGGAAATGCATTTCGCCAGTTTTCCACAGCGGTGCTGGGGTGGGGGGTGGGGGGGTTCGTTCCCACCCCGGGAGGGAAGCCGCCGGCGGAGGGAGCTGCTTCCTGGTTTGAAATGGAAACGCATTTCCAGGAAGAAACGCTGCTAGCTCTTCCCTGCCGTCTTCCCGAGGCCAGGCCTGGGCCGCACGTGGGGCAGAGTGACGTCCACCCCGATGCGGACCATTCCGGCGGGCGCCCGGCAGGTGCCCCTCCCGCCCTCGGTCCCTGCAGGTCCCCTCCCGGGCAGGCGCCTTTACAGCGAGCGCCCCCAGCGCCCCCAGCGCCCCCAGCGCCCCCAGCGAGACTGAATGGCCAGGAGCCACGCAGAGGGAGAAGGAGGGAGGAGAAGAAAGTGACGCCCAGCGAGCGGCAGGGTGGCCCGGCTCTGGGCACGGTCAGTCCCCGGAGGCGGTGGGGCGGCCCCGCAGCCACGGACGCTCCCGGCCGAGGACTGTCAGGTGGAAGCGCTGCCCAGGGGCCGCTGTCAGAACAACAGTGAGGGGCCGCGGGCTCAGCTGTGCTGCTCGCTGTGAAAGCCCCTCACTGCTCTCTGTCGGGGTTAGACACGCCGTGAGGTGCTGCCACCTGCTGCGACGACCCAAGTGCTGAGCCTTTCAAACGCCGGGACCCTGACTCCCAGGAGGCCTCCTTGCTGAGGCTTCACATTGAAGTAGCAAACGGATGCCCGGCCCGCGTGGCTCGTGGCTCGGACGCTGAGCGTCACTCAACCTGTGAATCGGGAGGTCAGGGTTCGATTCCCGGTCAAGGGCACGTGCCCGAGTTGTGGGCATGTGGGAGGCAGCGGTCCATGATTCTCTCTCATCACCGATGTTTCTCTCCCTCCGTCCGCTCTGAAGTCAGTAAATGTATATGTTTTTAAAGTAGCAAAGGGATATGAGTTCCCAGGAAACCAGACGCTTAGCGTCCCACGAAGGCAAACCCCGTGACGTCCAGAAAAATCCGCCACCAGAAAAGAGAGTGTATGTGTGATAGTCGCTGGGTAGCGTTGGATTTCCGTTATGTAATAAGTAAGGATTTATTTTTTCTGTTATTATTTCTTCTTTTTTTAAAGAGAAAAGCGGGTTCTTGTACCTAGAACTCCCTCTGCCAGTTGTTCGACTGCGTCGCACCTCCCGGCGTCTCCGCCACAGACACTGCTTCTCTCGGGAAATCCGTCCCGTGGAGGCTCCGGCGAGGGCTGGGCTGGCGGCTCCTCGGCTGTTGCCTGACCTGTTCCTTGTCTTTCCCGGCACCTGGCCGTGAGAGTGGATGTGCTCTCGTGAGGGTCCGGGCCAGTTTTCCTGGTCGGACGGTGCTCACGGGGCCGCTGTCCGCTTCCTGGTCACCAGGCCGAGAGGCTCGGCGGTCGGGTGTCCGTGGGAGCAAGGTGACGGGCTCAGGGGTGTCAGCTGCACCTCGGTAGCTCCTCCCTGAGAGCTTGCACGTCCACTGCTGGTCACCGTCTTTACCCGTTGTTTCATGAGGACGGCGCGATGGGGATTTTATTACTTTCTGTAACTCTGGCTACATTTTACAAAGAGGTTTTTTATTG
>NW_005879062.1:0-7231 GCF_000147115.1 Myotis lucifugus | reverse complement strand
AACTGGAGTGTACCTTAAAGTCAAACTGTATGTCCATGTATTTCCCAAATCTGCTGGAGTTGTCATTCCGGAGCGTTTTGGCATTTCCAAAGGCCTTGGAATACAAAGTGGGGAGAGGGGAGCGCTGAGCCGAACTGCCACTCACTGTCCTCTGAGCTCACTACGCGCATCCAGGTCCTGAGCCCAAAGGACATGCATGTTATGAGAACAGGAGGGAGGGGGAGCCAGGGGTGAAAGCTGTACTCTATCTCCTAAGGAACCGCTAACTACAGAGGATCGGACGCCAACTACTAGGGTTGGACCTAAACAGAAAAAGGGGAAAAGCGTATCTTCTCCCTGAAATCCAATCCAGGAATAGATTAGAAATGGCCTCAGGAGAGATAATATAGGACCCTCGGCCCTTGCTGCTCTAGAAGGAACAGTTCATGGCCCCCATAACCAGACCCCTTCTTCTTATGTCCTAAAGATAAATTATTCAGCCCAAAGGCCCACTGGGAAAACTCTTCCAGCATCTTTTACACAAAGGGCCACAAAAACACAGGAGAAAATAACTTGTTCAAAGTTAGCCAGCGAGTCAGTGAATTGCAAGAGGAGACATAACCATCCAAATGATTTTAATGAATAAAAATGTAAATAAATACTCGAGCATTATTTTAGTGCTCCTTGGTTTTGCAGAGTGCTTTTGATGCGCTCGTCTCATTTAATCCTCAAAACCTCCCAGGAGGTAAGTACTATGGGTAGACCCATTACACAGATGGGAAAATAGGCCCCAGGACATGAAAGGACTTTCTGAAGCTTGCTGGTGCGTGGCTGCCCTGGGATTACCATCACGCCCGCTGGACTTCAAGGTCATGCCCTTAACCTCAATACCACCCGACCCCCCTTCTACTTAACTCCCAGATTTGTTACCTTCCCGTTTTGACTGACCCGCTCTGGGGGTTCTTCTTACTTAAGTGCCCTTCCGGGAACTCGCCTTGATCGGGCCTCCACGGTTCCTTACCTCCAGCACCGGGTTGGAGAGCAGCAGTCTGTCCCGGGCGATTTCTAGCGAGTCGGTCATGGGGCAGGTCATTGCGAAATACTGCAGGATCTTCTTGGAGGCCTCCGTTTTCCCTGCCCCGCTCTCCCCAGAAATGAGGATGAGGTGGTTGGTTAGCTCCGAGCACATCATGCGGTAAGCGTTGTCAGCTATGGCATAGCTGGGGAGGTGGAACAGAAGTGGAAGGAGCGGGAAGTGGCTGTCACGCTGCTGCCCTGGGCTCTGACGCCCACAAGGCACCCTGCCTCCAGGCAGCCACATCCAGGCCGCAGCACAAGGACACCGAGTTCAGGCGGAGATCAAACCCATCACAACCCACTCCCTGATCACACGGGAAGCGTACCAGATGGCAACGCTCAAATAGTACACGAGGCGAAGTGAAGAATTTGAGCGGTGACAGAAATAATAATTTAACAAATTTATTTTGTTTAATCTATCAACATTTCTTATAAAAATGAGCCAGGGGGGAGGGAGGGCGAAAAAAAATAAATAAATAAAAATTTAAAAAAATAAAAATGAGCCAGACACTAAATTATATCCCACAAGAGATGTTCTATGAGTTGTAGGGAAAAATAACAACTTGTCTAAATGTTAAACAGTTCAATAGATATAATAAGATCTCCCATTTTCTCTCAAAACCTAGGTTGCTAAGGATGTAGGGACAGCCCGGTCGGCGTGGCTCAGTGGTTGAGCATTGACCTATGAACCAGGAGGTCACAGTTTGATTCCCGGTCAGAGCACATGCCCAGGTTGCAGGCTTGATCCCCAGTGTAGGGTGTGCAGGAGGCAGTCAATCAATGATTCTTTCTCATCACCATCATCCTCCTTCTCTCCCTCTCTCTCTCTCTCTCTCTCTCTCTCTCTCTCTCTCTCTCTTGCCCCCCCTCCATTCTTCTCTGTAATCAATAAAAATTTTAAAAAGAGTGTAGGGGCCCTGACCGGTTTGGCTCAGTGGCTAGAGTGTCGGCCTGTGGACTGAAGAGTCCCAGGTTCGATTCCGGTCAAGGGCATGTACCTTGGTTGCGGGCACATCCCCAGTGGGGGGTGTGCAGGAGGCAGCTGATGGATGTTTCTCTCTCATGGATGTTTCTGACTCTCTATCCCTCTCCCTTCCTCTCTGTAAAAAATCAATAAAATATATTTTTTTAAAAAGTGTAGGGACAGGAAACTAAAAAGATTTTAAAACCTCTGTGATACCTTTACAACAACAGCTAAAACTCTCATGAGGGATTTATCTCCAAGATCAGAAACCAAAGCATGAAGATCTCCCAAGACCATAATCTTTGCATGTGGCCAAGTTTGAAAGCTGGCTATTTCGGAAACCATTGGTGGTAGTGATGCGGAAAGGTTTATAAGCGCCCTGGGAGGTGAGAAAACGAGTCCCCAAGAAAAAATGGAGGGAGGACATAAATATTAGCCCGGAGATCAGCCAGGAAGGAGAACTAAGAAAGTTAGCAAAGCCCAAATCATAGAGGAAAGTGCTTGCCTTAGGGCTCTGCAGCCCTGGTTAAGTTTCTACCCACGGAGACTCTCCTTAGCTGCCATGACACCCAGGCACCAGTAGATGGAGCAGTAGCAACCCACTTCCCAGAGAAGACGCCTCTCTAGCCACTCTTAGACTTCTCAGCGTTTTCAAAGGATTCCACCTCTCATCGTATTTAAGCTGAGATTCCACCTCTCGTCGTATTTAAGCTGAGATTCCACAATGATCTGCTGATGTTTTCCACTGTGTTGAAAGACTTATTTTACGAGGCAGCAGATACAGAATGAGTGAGACACAGAACGTAATGAGTATGTGTCCAGGATTTGGATGCACGGGTGGGTGGGTGGGTGGATGGATGGATGGGTGGGTGAGAAGAAGGGAGAAAAGGAGGGGGAAAGAGAAGGAGGAAAGAAGTAGAAAAATACTCCTATTGATGAGCTGACGAGGGCTACTTACACATGTGGTGGCAGCTCAAAGAAATTGACCCCTTGGTAAAGCTCCATCTGGCTCAGGGTGTAGATGCCCAGCTCCTGGTACGGATTCACAGACACGAGGAGGGTGCCAATGTATGTCTAGAGGAATGGACCAAAGCACCAGTGAGGCATCCCGGGGTGCAAGCGGCCACCATAAAAGACCGTCACGGGCTGTGATCCCCATGCGTTCATTCAGAGCTGGGGCTAGAACGTGATAAACAAGACAGGCGGGGTCTCTGTTGTCACGAAGCTTGGTGGACAGGGGCAGATAAACAGCCAAGGGCTCAAGGCTGTTTTCCACCAGAGATGAGGGGTAAGAACGGTGTAAATGAGAGTGGACGACTGAGGAAGGCCACCTTAGCTGGTGGGCTTAGGGACGGCTTCCTCCAGGTGACATCTGAGCTGAAACTTGAAGGATGAGGAGCAAAGTCATGAAAAAAGTCAGCAGGAAGGGTTCCAGGCTGGGGAAGAAGTGTGGCAGGTTGGCTGCCACGGAGGCCAGGGATGGAGGGGAGAATGGAAGGTGGTAAGAGATGATGTTGGGGAGGGAGCGAGTTCACGTCACACAGCGTATGAGGGATTGGGGGTTTTTACTCCAAATGCAATGGATGGTGGAGATGCCGCTCTCCCTGCTGGAATGAAATACCTGCCCTGAGCCGTTACGGAAAATGAATGACTTTAAGAGGGGCACACCACGCTCTGACGTAGGTTTCACCACAGTCTCTCTGGCCATCGGGCGAAAGCAGGGTGAGTGAACACACCAGCCATTTAAAATTGGGCAAACGCTCCCCAAGATTTCAACACTGGATTCTATTAGGATTCAAGTGTTGGAAGTGCTTATATTTGTAATATAGCCACTAGGGTAAAACTGCTTGGCACACAATTAGGAATAAAGGTAAGCTGAAAGGCTTTACCTGAAAAATTGACCAATCAAATTAGGGTGGGGTGATAAATGGAGAATTTAATAACAGCTGGCCACCACTAGAAGCAACAGGACCAACCTGAGTAGTACTCGACCCTTGGAGATTCAGGGGGTGTGGTGGACCCCCTCTTATTTAAGCCTCCCTGGTATCTAGTTCCCCTTCGTCCAACAGATTCCTATGAGGGACCCTCTGCCCCAGCTCTCAGTGCATATCATAGGGTCAGAGGGGCACTGGCCTCACCCCTCATCGCCACGGGTGGCCTTGGGTAAATATTCTGTCCAACCAGAATATTCCTCATTCCTAGCTGGGAATGGGATTGGTTCAGAGATAGGCATGTGACCTAAAATAGGCCAATCAGAGCCAATCAACATCTGTGTATCTGGGAAGACTTGCTTTCAGCAACTCTAAATGGATGTCAGCATGGTTCTGTCAGCAGCCAACTTGTCACCTTGTCGAGAGGCTGCCCCAGAAGGAAACTGACCCAAAAGAAACCAGAGAGGTGGAAAAGATCCCGCGAGAGGGAGAAAGAGTCCTGAAGACATTACTGAGACCCTAGATCTATTCATAGACCCTACAGTGACATAGGCCCATACATTCCCTTTTGGGGCTAAGACGCGTTTAAGTGGTGTGTGTATCGCTGGCCGCCCAAAGGATGAAAAGGCACCCGATAGTGGTCCCTCCACACCTCCCTGCTCTGGCTAACCCAATAGCGTGATATTGTTCACAATCGACAAAGCTGCGAAGGCAGGGAGGGAGCCGCCACAGGAGGAAAACAGCTGAGAAAGGGGGTACGTTACATAGATGAGGTTCTCCCGGAAACGCTTGCGAAGGTTGTCCAGAAAAGCAGATTCGCTGGTGTGCGCGTCCAACAGCACGAAATCCTGCACCCCGACCTTGTCGCGGGCGGTCAGCGCCCCTTCCATGTGCAGGCGAATGTGCCGCCGCCTCACCTCTTCTTTCTGCAGGAAACAGAACAGGCCTCAGCTGCCATTTCGTCTCCGATTCCTACTGCGCGTCTAATGTGGGAACAGCAAGACCCTAGGCCCTGGGGATGGTCGAGAGCCAAGCCTGCATGACGCTGTCTTCATGAAGAGTTTACATCTGGTGAGAGATACAAGAGGGTGATGATAAAAGCAGCAACAGTAGTTAACGGCAGCAGCTGATGGGGACTGAGCATGTACTGTGTCAGGCACTTGCCATTTAATCCTCCTTCTGCCTCTACGACAGAATGGCTCCTACAGCTCAATAATAAAGAGTCAAGCTCAATAAAAACTGGGCCCAAAAAAACCACGAATGGACATTTCACAAAGGGAGATAGACAAATGGTCAAGAAACACCTAGAAAAATGCTCAGCATCCTTAACCATCAGGAAAATGCAAATGCAAACCACAGTGAGATGCCTCCACCAAAACGGTTCAGAGAAAAGAGACTGACAACACCCGATGTTGGTGAGGCCCTGGAGCCGACGAAACGCTCAAACAGGGTCAGTGAGACGCAGAGGGATAGAATCCTTTCGGGGAGAAGTCTGGCAGTTTCTAATGAAGTCACAGCCTCTCCCCTTTGATGCGGCAGTCCCATCCCCGAGTATTTACATAAGACGAGTGTAAACACGCGCTCACAGAAAGACCCGAACACGAAGGTTTACACCAACGTTATTCATCACGGCCCCGAACTGGAAACAATCCAAATTCCCATCAACCGGAGAAGGCGCGCGGGCCATCGATGCCACCGAACGGGCCCGGCGATCAAAGAGAAACGCTGGCGTGCACGGGGACACCATGGCTCTCAGACATGCGGCCGAGTGAAAGGACCGGACACAAAAGGCCGCGCGCCCTCTGGCTCCATTTAGATGAAATTCTAGGACAAGCAAAACTAATCCACAGAGAACATCTGAACCACCGCCGCCTGGTTAGTGGGGGTTGTCTGGCAAAGGGCAGTGTTAGGACTAATGGAAACGTTCTCTGACCCAACAGGGCTGGGGGTCACACGGGTGGGTCTATCTGGCAAGGTATGTGTGAAGACGGTGTGCATTTTGATATGTGTAAATTTTTTTTTTTCATTTTGTTTTTTTAATCCTCACCCAAAGATATTTTTCCATTGGTTTTTAGAGAGAGAGTGGGAGAGAGGGGGGAAGACAGAGAGAAACATCGATGTGAGAGAAACACATCGATTGGTTGCCTCCTGCACTCGCCCTGACCAGAGCCCGGGCCTGGGAGGAGCCTGAAACCAAGGTACGTGCCCTTGACCGAAATCGAACCCTTTGGTCCACAGGCCGATGCTCTATCCACTGAGCCAAACCGGCTAGGGCTGTACATTTTATTTTTAAAAGAACCATCAGCTGAAACCGGTTTGGCTCAGTGGATAGAGCGTCGGCCTGCGGACTGAAGGGTCCCAGGTTCGATTCCGGTCAAGGGCATGTACCTTGGTTGCGGGCACATCCCCAGTGGGGGGGTGTGCAGGAGGCAGCTGATCGATGTTTCTCTCTCATCGATGTTTCTAACTCTCTATCTCTCTCCCTTCCTCTCTGTAAAAAATCAATAAAATATATATTTTTAAAAAAACATCAAAATAATCAAGTGGGAGGGGATGGGGAGTGGGTGGAGGTATAAACGAAAACATTTATGCCCGGGTAGCTTGCTGGGTACGGGAGGGATGTATTACACTATTCTGTTTACTTTGAAATGTAATTGAATTTCCCATGATAAAAGTTTAAAAAAAAAAACACAGAACGGCCACCAGGTGTCTCCCTACACTAGCCAAATGGAGCTACAAGAAAACAATCACCTGCTCTCTAAGGTCGAAAACAACGCGTTTAGATAAAAAATATTTCAGGGATTCTGAATATTCTCACTTTAAAGTTGCTGTTTTTTTTTATAGGAGAGGCAGCACAGCGTAGTGATTAAACACAAGGACTTGGCAACGTGAGCCTGCCCAGGTTCAAGTGCCATTTCTGCCTGCCTCTCGCCGGCAGGACAACCTTGGGAAGGTCTCTTGCTCTGTCCAAGTCCCCGTCGCTGCTCTGTGTCTGTAAAACGGAATCGGCTGTGCCTACTTCCCGGGGCTGCTGGTGTGAACAGAACCAGGGAGAGCACTGGGAACGGTGCCAGACGCAACGCCCGCTCGGTAGCACTCGCTTCTGCCCTCAGCCGTATCAGTGACACGATTGTTAGAAACAAGAATATTACAAAGCAAAAGTCTGTGGGTGAGCAGTCGGTAAGCCCCGGTTGGGAGCAGGCTGGAGTCTGAAATACTATCGGAGCTGCACCCACCAATACGACTCAGTCAGATCTCTGCAGGCGGAGGGTGGTAGAGA
>NW_005879061.1:0-7233 GCF_000147115.1 Myotis lucifugus | reverse complement strand
CTCTAAACAGAACACTGCATTGAACAAGAGGAGGGCAGAAGTGGAAAGCTTGCCTGTGAATTGAAAGCTATGAGATAAGCTGGCAGCCCAGTGAAACTACCTGTGGTTAACCTAGTTCCCAAACAGGCTGCTTCACGGGCCTCTTGCCATCACAGGAGTCCTGCTAAGTCTAATAAAAAGTGCTCTATGGAACTAAACACCTTCTTTACAACAGTCTATAGAGGACTAAATCCCTAGGTAGAAAATATAAAATCCAAAGACCCATTTCTTTCAAAATTCTTTTAGTAGTGGGGGAGAGTAAAACAAGGAAGAATTTTGTGTTTTGGTGGCCATATATTGGCGATAGGTTGTGGATTTGCAGTTCTGTATTTAAATGTATATAGAAAAATATAGATGAAACACATGCACAAAAAATGCCAGCACTATATCCATGGGGACCAAGAGAGCCACCATGCTGGGAAGGCCCAAGGGACCCAGTCAGGAGCCTAGAGCTAAGTGTATGTGTAGGACCCAAACATAGATATGGTCAGTCCTTATATTATTCTTTCTCTCCTTCCCCCGCCCGCATACCCCCCCCCAAATAAATGCGTCTTCTTTCTTTATTAGCTATGGCAAGATTTGACTATATAGGTATGGCGGCAGTATTTTCAGAACAGAAAATTAAACTTAATTTTTGTTCTCAATTAATGAATTAATTTTGATAGCAAGTTGAACAAATAAAAAATTAAATTACTGAAGTTAATGTTTGTTGAATTATCAGTAAAGAAAAAATAAATCAATAAAGAGGTAAGATATTATGAAATAAAGATATCCTCCAAAATTCAGAAACTATGGTGAGAACCTGGCTTTTTGAAGCCCAGGTAACCTACAGCCCTTACATGTAACCAGTCCTTGATAGTCTTGAAAATGGGCAAGGAGGGGGGGTCTCCAATGACCACCCATGAGGAGGACATGCATTCTTGGTAGTTTGGGGATAGCAACTTAAAATTAGAATGTAGTTTGCAAGGAATACTTTCACACATAATGCCTACATTTTAAGGCATTTCAGTTGGGTTTTGGATTAAACAGGTTTTTTTCTTACCAAGCTTTTCTTAAATCTGAATCTGAGTATTTCTGTTCTTGTAAATCGCACATGCACAACACAAACACATGCCGTGTCCCCCTAGTATGATGTGGTGAAATCTCTATTCTGCTATAATGATTTGTATACCTGACTTCTCCCCTTAGACGTCAACCACTTCTTTCCCCAAACACTAGCTTATAAAAGTTTGCATCTTTGAACATAGAGGGTACTCAACAAATACTGGCTAAGTGAAAGAATGGATAAACACATTTGTACTAATTCTTTAATTCTGGAAGCATATGACCAGATGTTTTTATGTTTGGGGGGAGAAGAGGTTAGAGGGCAGGTCCCTGGGGAAAGGAGAGGACACGATAATAAGCTAACATCAGGGTTGATTGGAAAACACAACACAGACAAAAAATGTCCTAGGTGGCTTCTGCAGCATCGTTCAGGTGGACGATAAAACCCATCCCTGCCCACCTTCCACAGAGACTCTGGGTTTCCAACGTGCTCCCCCCTCTCCCCCCCTTCTGTCGCATTCAATTCCCACAACAGCCTGTGGGAGAGATAATCATCATTTTACAGATGTGGAAACTGAAGTGCAGGGAAAAGTGCACTGCTTTTCCCTACGTTACAGAGCTGAATCTTAGTCTAGATCAGGGGATGGGGAAATTGTTTTATACATAGGGTGAGATGGCAAATAGTTTAGCATCGGTGGGTCCTCCAGGCCCTGTCATGACAACTCTGCCATTGTAGCATGAAAGCAGCCACAGACGACATGTAAACAAATGAGTGTCTGTGTTCCAATAAAACTTTATTTAGAAAAACAGGCAGTGGGCTCAATTTGTCTTTTGGGCCATAGTTTGCCCCGGTCTAGAGCTTTTGACTCCAAATCTGGTATCCTTTGCGATAACCACAGTGACTCCATTTGAACTAAAATGTTATTGACAACTGTTTTGAGGCCCTGAAATACCTCTGAGGCTTTTCTGAATCACCTAAGAAAAAGCAGATTATCGCTGATAGTTTGCGTTAAGCATTTTTAATTTGTACTTAAACTCTAGGGAGTGTGACCACCACAGCTGATAGAACCCCTCATTTTCCCAGTCATTCAGGACAGAAGTTGTTGTCCCTTGCCTTTGAGGTCATGGGGGTTATGACAGCAGGATTCCGAATGAGACATCCTCATGGCTGATGACAGCAGCAGAGCTGTCTGTCCCCTTGCAGGGCTGGCCAGAAGGAACCTCAGCATTTCTGCACTGCTAACCTGCACAGCTTGCTCTTTCTGTCTTCAAAAAGCGTCATTCTCCAGAAACCTCACAGTTACTTCCCTCATCTGCAAAGCCCCCGAGGGGGGCTGCCAGATGGGTAGCTGCTGTTGATGAAAACTTCTGAGTTGAGTAAGGAATTTTTGTGGATGTTAGAACCCCTAGCTCAGGCTGAAATTCTGTTCTCAAAGCACATGATAAAATCCCCAGTCACCTCAAGATCACCTGTGTAGCGGTAACCCACATGCTGGGTTAACCGAAGCCAACTCCACATCCCAGCACTCCCTCCTGCCAGTCCTGAGGGCTTTCCTGGCTGTCAGCTGCCTTGAAATCTACCTGAACTCACCCAAAAGAGGGCAGAGAGCTCTGCAGCTGTTACTGCATACATGTGTGTGCGGGCAGTGGGGTGGGGGCTCAAAACCATATTTTCTGTATAATGTTGGTTAAGTCATTTAAGCTTCATCAGCCTGTTCCCTTATCTGGAAAACAGGGATAATCCCTTATCCTCACAATCAAAGGATCGCTGTGAGGATTAACTATATTAGCATGTGGACGAAGAACTGCCACAATTTATTCAGTGCCTATTTTATGCCAGGCACTATGCTAAATGGCCTGGTAAGAGGACCTAATATAATCCTGTGTGAAATGGGTACACAAGGCCCATTGTGCAGATACGGGAAACGAGGCTAAGAAGTGTTAAATAACCTGCCCAAAGTCAAACAGGAAGTAGGCTCCAGGGCTAGGATTTGCATGAACCCAGGTCTGTGTGATTTTGCAGCTCACGCTTTCTCTCTATGGGGTCTGGCCTCTGTGCCAAGGCACAGCAGAGTGTCGGGCGTGAGGTAAGAACTCAAGGGGAGGCACAAACCCTGTGTTGGGATCTCCTTCCCTCCTTCACATTGACAGGGGCTGCTTTGAGATGCTGGTGCATCCATGGGTCTGCCCTATGCCATCCATTTTCTGTGAGAGTTTACATCTGTTTGGCTGAGTCTTGACTTTTTTTTCCTGCAAACTCAGTGTTTGTAAAGCCAACTAGTCAGAAGATTGATTTTCTGTTAGTAGTTCACACAGTTGTTGCTTAAAGTCTTACTGCTCTAAGTATGTCCCTATACCAGCATCACTGGCATCACCTGGGGACTTGTAAGAACTGCAGCTTCAGCCTATTGCTGTGTGACCCTGGCAAAGTTAAATGAGCCTCCCTGCACCTACACATCTTACCCAGAGTCACAGGGAAGGGAAGCACTGATGGGAAAGCTCTCAGAATTTCTTAATATTTGCTATTTCTTTTCATCTCCAAATTTTGCATTCCTACTTTGCCCCTTTCTGTCGCAGTCATCTCATCTGTAAAATGGACTTAATATTATTTTTATGGAGTTATTAGAAGGATTAAAAGTGATAATGCAGGTAAAGTACCTGGTTTATAACAGATGCTCAGTAGATGGTTCCTTTTCCTCCTTCTCCCAGCCCCTTACACTATTGCCCGAGAGGATGCTATCTCCTCAATGAGGTCCAGCCTCCTTGAAGGTGAAGAATGTTTTTGATGCTTTTCTTTTACCTTGGAGCACATATAACTGGCATCTCCTACATGGTAGATACTATGAGTAGGCCCCAAAATAACCAAGGGGATTTATTACGTTGAAGGGAAAGACAAATATAAGAAACTAGAGGCCTGATGCACAAAATTCGTGCAAGAGTAGGTCTTTGCGGCCCTGGCTGCCTCACAGCCCCACCCCTGCCCCCCACCCAGTGGTCGTTCTGGAAGGTCTTCCAGAAGGTCGTTTCGGAAGGTCGTTCTGCCGTCTGGTCTAATTAGCATATTAGCTCTTTATTATATAAGATAATTATAGTTCAGCAAAAACAATAAATATACCAGAGATTTTTCTTTTAAAGCTGTATATAGGAACAGAGAGGAGGTAGAGACTGATTTTAACCGAGCAGAGTAGGGAAGGCTTCCTGGAGGCGGGGGCTTTTAAGTTGGGCTTCGAAGAAAGATTAGAATTTTGATAAGGTTCCCTTATCAAAGGATGGGATTCCATGCCTGAGGCTGAATTCAAGCACTATATTAATTTATCCTGTAGACATTTATTGAGCATTTATTATGTGCCAGGCATATTCACTAGGAATATAGCAGAGAACAAAAAATACTTGGTTTTTGCCATCAGATTTGGGATGAGGGAGTAGGATAAGGAACACATAAAAAATTATACAGTTTGTCAGATGATGCTGAATTCTAGGGAGAAAAGGGAAAGGCAGTGTGTGTGGGGGGGTGAAGTTACAATTTTTTAACACAGTGGTAAGGTAAGGCCTCACTACTAAGGTGACCTGAGAGCAGAGACCTGAGGGAAAGGAGGTAGCCAGTCCCCCCACCCCATCTGACAGAAGGGCATTCCAGACAGAGGGAAACTCATGAGCAAAGGCCCTGCGGCAGGAGCATGCTTGGCATATTGGAGCAATGGCACAAGTGAATGTGAGGGCCACTTACCATAGCACTTGTCAAATGACTGAAAAGAGGGAAGGACCATCCCTTGTTTCTTCAAGCTGATTCTACGTGCTGCTGAGGAAGACGTGCGGCAGTCATTTTAGTGCCTCCCCTCGGCCTTACAGATCAAGTAAACACTCTCACTGACACACCTTTCCAAAATGATCTCTTAATGTGTCTCTGCTCCTCACCAGATAAGAGGAAGTAGAGGCCAAAATGGTATTTTATTCATCTCTGTATGCCCAAGGTCTGTGATATTTTTTGGACATCCAGTAAATGTCTGTTGGTTGAATGAATGAATATTATCAATTTACACCCTCTTAATCAACCTCAATTACCCATATACCAAACAGAAAGGCACCAGGAAGAGTAGCAAAATCTTCCACCAGGGTATCACCTGTGTCTAGATCAGCCGTGGGCAAACTACGGCCCGCGGGCCGGATCCGGCCCATTTGAAATGAATAAAACTAAAAAAAAAAAAAAAAGACCGTACCCTTTTATGTAATGATGTTTACTTTGAATTTATATTAGTTCACACAAACACTCCATCCATGCTTTTGTTCCAGCCCTCCGGTCCAGTTTAAGAACCCATTGTGGCCCTCGAATCAAAAAGTTTGCCCACCCCTGGTAGATGCTGGTAAGAGGTATGGAAGCAGATCCCATGAGACACATCTGAAAGACTCGTGGGCTGTAGAATAAAGGACAGAAGACTCTCGAGGTGCTCAGGCCCCTTCCAATATTTGAAAGGCTGTCACAAAAAGGCAGGGGTAGATTACTCTGTGGGGGCCTCAGGGAGAAGGCAAGAATCACGCAATAGAAGAGGGAGTAGATTTTGCTTTGACAGAAGTAAGAACTTTTTAATAATGATTTTATGAGGGTGTGGGCTGCCATGTGAGGCTGCCCCATGACTAGAATTATGGCAAATGTGAAGCCAGACCTACATTTTATCAGGAGATGCTATAGCAGTTAGCAAGATGGGCCCATAAGATCCCTTCTAATGTTAAGATTCAAAGATTCTAAATTACAATTATTTAGACCAGTGGTTCTCAACCTTCCTAATGCCGTGACCCTTTAATACAGTCCCTCATGTTGTGGAGACCCCCAATTTCATTGTTACAAATTGAACATAATTAAAGCATAGTGATTAATCACAAAACAATATGTAATTATATATGTGTTTTCCGATGGTCTTAGGCGACATCTGTGAAAGGGTCGTTCGACCCCCCAAAAGGGTCGTGACCCACAGGTTGAGAACCGCTGATTTAGACCCATGCTCACAACTTGTTTCAGTTTATTCTGATTTTTAATTGAGAAAATAAGAATAATAAAGGATATTTATTAAGTACCTACTATAGGCCAAGCACTTTACATACATCACTATTTAAATCTTTGCAACCTCTGAAGCAAGCCTTTCTACAGAAGGAGAAACTGAGTCCCAGAAAGGAGAAGTAACAAACCCAAAGTTATTTGGCCAGAGAATAATAGCCAGATGCATACCCCTTTCAGCTGTGCCCCGGTTTTCAGAATATGTGCTCATCTGTGTACTAAACACCTGCCCTGACAGAGCACAGTGTGCCTGACATTTTGAGAAAGGCTCAATATATTCTAGTACTATCTCTAAGTTCTCATTCTTGCCATTTAATTCCAATATATACCCAAAATTATCCCATTCCTATCTTCTAATTTGGTGTGCAGACTATATCTGTTACATCACAGAATTGCAGTCTTGGAAAGGACTTTAGTATCAATCATTTTCAGGTCTCTTCTTCCACAGATTTGGAAAGCGAGGACCAAAGAAGAAGCAAGGAATTCATGGTCTAGTATGAATCAACAGTGATAGTCTTAAAGTACTGGTTAGGTGTTATGACAGTGAGAAGGAGAGAGGGTTTCTGGAGGATATACCTGAGCTGAGACTAATTTGAAAAGACTCTAGAAGATAACAGGCAAAAGACAGAGCAGAACACTCCAGGCGGAGGGGACAGCATGAGCATCCATCCCTTTAGGAAAGTGGACTGCCACTGAGTTTATAGCCATCACTGCCAGAAGGCCAGGGGTTGTTGATATCATCCTGGACTGTCAATGCTGTTTGTAAGCAGAATCTGTGCTCAGTTGCATAGATGAGATCTCCCCATACCTCTGGAGTCATTAGACATCTGAAATTTTGAGTGTGTCTGCTCTCTGCCAACAACAAACACTATTAAAAAAGACAAGACCCAGCCTTACTTATTCTGAATTTCCAAAGTATTTAAAATTATATTGAGCCAGTACTTGGTTATTTCCAGAGGCTACATCCTGGCTTCCTAAGTAGATGTGATTTCCCAGAGGTTAAGAACTCATCATGTGGCATCAAGATGGCAACAAGCACAGCACTTGGCCCACGGTGGGCATTCAATACAAGCTCACCGAACCAAATGCATTCTCAATGG
>NW_005879060.1:0-7233 GCF_000147115.1 Myotis lucifugus | reverse complement strand
TGACATGGTAAATTTTACTTTGGCTGCTGGATGCATTTGTATTCCTATAAATATTCTCAAGCTTTGCTCTTAGATACTGTTAAAAATACTTGAAAACAGTTTGGTCCTTTCAGATCCTGCTTTAACAATGTATTAATCAGGATCAGACCAAGGCTCATGTAGGGCTACTTACAATGACTGAGGCAAGACCCCTCTGTGTGCTCTATCCAGTGCCGGGAGAATCATGGGATAGTCCCGTCTGCCAGAGGGAGCAAGCACCTTTCCCAGCCCCATGAAAAGGCAGGCACTGTTGCCTCTAACCTCCCAGGTGATTTCCTCTCCAAGCTTTGCATAGTTTCCTCACATGAATACGTGTATCAGGACTTGGCTAACTACTAGCGGGGAACCTCCACAGATCTTCAGAGCTCTACCTTTTTTTTGCTCCCTCCCCTCCCATGCTCAGGCCTCTGAACGCTGGCCACCTTCATCTCCTGGACTCCCAGCTCTGGCTTCTCAACTCTTCCCTGGCATTCAGACGGAAAACTCTCCAGGAAGTAGACTGGAGTAAAGCTGAGGCTCACCTCGCTTGCTTCTCATCTCTTAGGAATCACTGTCCTTTGTTGCCAGATACCCAGTGTTTGCAAATGATGGTTTCTTATATTTTGTCCATTGCTGGTTGTTTAAAGGAGGGTAAATTCAGTCTCCGTTATTTCATCTTGGCTAGAAGCGGAAGTTCATTTAATTGGATTTTGCTGAGAATGTATGGTGCTTCAAAAGCTTAGGTTTACAGGCATGTTACTTTTTGACATGACTTTACCCTGACATTGCTCTTTCAATTAAAAAAAATCATACATTCATGAGATATTAAATCTCCTTGAAAACATCCTTGCAATACAGGGTATCATATGCAAGGAAGAGCAATTTAAGGTTGAAAAGCCTTTAGTAAATTTCAAAAAAAAAATCTCATTTACCTTTCTCATAAAAGCTGTCCGTTAAAAGCTGGCTGTGCCAAAAGGTACTAGAAATGTGTTTACAGAAACACACACACACACACACACACAAAAAAAACAACAACTGTGTTTCAAGAGTAGAAAAGAAAAAAAAAAAAGGTTGCTTGTTACTTAACAAAAACACAGAGGAGTGCAAAAAATTAAAGCCTTAGCAAACATAGGTATTGCCTTATAGTCCAAAGAATATGATGTTTGAAATAGTCACTGAAAATGTTTTGCACTGAGTTTTTTAGAGAATTGCAAACTAGAGTTTTAAAAAATCATAATTAGATGATTAAAAATTGGGAGTGAACTTCAGGAAGTCATTGAAGGCAAGAAATAAATTCTATATATCTGTACCTTGCCTATTATCCTGGCATAAATACTAGTAATTTTTTTCTCTCACTTTCAAATGTGTCCTGGTTAGAACAATGAAGTGGTCACCCTTCTAGGTCTCTCAGTCTCAGAGCATGTGATTTCTAGAAGGCAGGGCTGGACCTGTATAATTCTCCTTTGTGCCCTTGTATTCAATGACAACAGAGAGACTGCGATAACAGGGCTTCTGTGTTCTGGCCGCAGTGACGTTCTTTCCTCGCTGTGGAACGTTCTGGCCGCAGTGATGTTCTCTCCTCGCTGTGGAACGTTCTGGCCGCAGTGATGTTCTCTCCTCGCTGTGGAACGTTCTGGTCGCAGTGATGTTCTCTCCTCGCTGCAGAACGGGTGGTGAATGTGACTGATCGGCGTCGGCATCCGTCCCAACTTCCTTGTGGTGCGGGCTCCTGCAGAGGCTGGAACCACGTGCCCCACATGCTTGCAGGTAGGATTCCAGGTGAGAATTTAGTTAAGCCAAGAAGATGCACTCACGTGAGGTATGAAACTCGGAAGTGGCAAATGTGGTTGGGGAAACGCTGTGGAGATGGGTTTTCTTTAGCAGCATCCGAGCTGACAACGACAGGGAAGTGTGGGGCAGTCATGGCAGTTTATTATCCTCAGAAGACATCTTCAGTGGCCAGGTCTGGGAGTCGGCAGATGCAGTGGCCAGGCCTGGGCGGCTGCTTGCTCATTCTTCCTCTCTGACTACTGCAGCAACAGCAGCTGCCCGGGTGGGCCCACCTACCGTAACCTCTGGGAACTAGTCCTGGAGCCCAAGCCTGGAGGCCACTCCTCCAATCCGCCCATCAATTTAATGTGCACTTAATTATTTATATTAAATCCTTTCAAGCTTAAAATAGCTAGTGTGGTTTCAATTTCCTGGAACTGAACCTTGACATATATATGGTAAGTTATTTAACAAAACTGGGACTCATATACATAGCCCTGTAATAAGAGGGCTGGGCTGTTTAATGACCTGCAAGATTGCTTCTACCTCTAGAATTCTGCGTCTGTGATTCTACACTTTAGTAGAGTTTGCCTAACATCTGTAATTTTCTCTCCTGCATTCCTCAGAAACTGCTTCCAAGCTGGACTCTAGCTTATATTGCCATATAACTATTTCAGTAACATCACTATTCATATTCTTTTAGTATTCAGAAACTACACCAAAAGCCATTGGGTGTATACAAGGCAGGAATGAGGGATCACTTAGTCATTCAACAAACATTTTTTAGCAAGTATTATGTGCCAGGTGCTTTTAAGTGATCTTATATAATAAAAGCATAATATGCAAATCGACCAAATGGCAGAACGACCAGTCGCTATGTCACGCACTGACAACCAGGGGGCAGACGCTCAATGCAGGAGCTTCCCCCAGTCTTCAGGCGCCGGGTAAGCCAAGAAGGGTGCCAGCGGGGGCCCCCCATCACCCCGCCAGTCACCCCACAGATCAGTCCTGATCCCTGGCCAGGCCTAGAGACCCTACTCATGCACAGATTTCATACAAATTTCATATAGTATTATATAAACTCCTTAACTTATTAGTCCAATGATCATCTCATGGCACACATAAACTAATAACTAAAATTCTGCGGCACACCAAAAATATATTATATCTTTTGCTAATCTGACCAAAAAAAAAAGGTATAATTTTGACTCACACCAGATGGCTACTGTTGTGTTGGTTGTTGACATTTTTTAATTTGACAATCTAAGGGACAAGAGGTCAGTGCCCTGACTTAATAAGTATTGCATGTTTTAAAAATTCTTGCAGCACACCAGTTAAAAAATATAACTGACCTAGGCCATGTGTTTAGACAAAACATTCCTGGAAATAACTTTTATCTTTTTCTTGCTTGCAATTTAATAGCTTTCAGTCTCCACCTTATAGAGAGCCCTTTCTAGTCCAGGCTTCAGGCAGGATAGCTTCTTCTATACAAAAATTGACCCCATCAAATAAGGATTTCTCTTCCCACCTCTCTAGACCACAGTCTCCATTTCTAGCCCATTTTGCTTTCTTCAATAGAGTGAAGTGTCACACGTTCTCTTCACTGATACAGTCTTTCACCTCTGCATTTCATTCCTCTCCATCTTAGTTCTCCACATGTCTCTTTAGGGGGCCCTTTGTTAGATCCTGTGTTCCTCATCAGTTGGTGGAGAATTACCCAAGGCCTTTTGCTTTTTACACATATTACTTTGGACAACTCATTCAGCTGAGAGTTTTAATACAGTGTTTAACCCTTAGGTTATATATCCTGATTTACAGAACATTTCTACCTTCTGTTCCCATATCATCTCATTATTATTATTCTCAAAGTATTAATTTACCTCCACATAATATATCCTTCAACAATCTTTTGCACTTTTTTTCCAGGCAATCAAAACTCTGTAGTTATTTTTACTTTGCTTGCCTCATCAGGCCATAGCCAAATTATGATAATTCTGGCTACATAATATTCTTAGATTTGCCATTCTCTCTGCTTTTCTGCATCCAACATCATATTTTTGGTTCTATACAATGAACTCTTTCTTCTCTTTCTCTATGTTCTGACTTCTACATTTATCATATGTTCAACCACTTAAATGATCTTCTTTAAATGTTACTCCAAGAGCTTATGGTACTATAAATTCCCTTTCTTCATTAAATCTAAACCTTTGGCACTGGCCAAACATTTCACTACCTAAAGTACATATCTGTTATTGTAGCTTACTTTTATTTTTCTCTAGAAGAATTAACCTAATTATTTTCATTACAGTCTACTCATTTTTACCATTTCACTATTTCATCAGCCTAGAATGTGATCTACCTGAACAAAATAATATCTCAAAAAATTATTTTTTTTTTTTGTTAATCGTTACTGGAGGATATTTTTTCTATTGATTTTTCAAGAGAGTAGAAGGGAGGAAAGGGGTGGTGAGAGGGAGGGATGAGGAAAGGAAGAAGGGAGGAAGGGAGGGAGGGAGAGAGGAGGAGGAGGAGGAAGAGGAGGAGGGGGAGGAGGAGGAGGATGAGGAGGTGGAGGAGGAGGAGAGAGAGAAAGAGATTGGTTGCCTCCCCCAGTGTCCCAACCAAGGACAGGGATTGAACCTGCAACCCAGGTATGGTACCCTTGACTGGGAATGGAATCTGAGACCCTTCCATGTGGGGGGCCGATGCTTTAACAACTTAGCCACACTGGCCAGGAGTCTTTAAAAAATTGATCAAAGTCTTCCCTGTTCAAGGATTATTTCATCTGACTCTAATCAATATATTTAGCAGTCTCAGAGGATTTTCAACTAACATTTGTAAAACCAAAACTTCAAAAAAAAAAGTGTTCAAGGGTAAATGCATGTGCTATATTTTTCCTCTTATTTGATAAACATCAGAATAAATTCTTGGTAGAGGAAGGAATAGTCATAGATAATAAAACTCACCAGAGCACATAACTTCTTAATAAAAGACTAAAACCTAGGTATGTACTACATATTATCTATAATAATAAAAGCATAATATACTAATTAGACCAGATGTCCTTCCGGACGTCATTCCAGATGACCTTCTGGACAAAGCTGTGGAAGCAGGGGCTGAGCCCCTTGCATGAATTTCGTGCATCGGGCCTCTAGTTTGTAATAATACAGTTGTAGTAACATAAGAAGCATATAAGTTATAAGAGTTAGAATCTCTTCATCCTATTTGCTTTGGAATTCTTCATTTTATTGACTCCATAGGATTGTAGGCAGAGGAACATACATTTCTTGAATGCAGAATACTTTTCTGATTTTAAAAAATATGATAACTGATAACTGTGGCCATTTTTTAAACTAGGGAAATGTGTTAAAAAGTAGTCCAATGAGCCTGAACACATTAAGAGATCAATAAATATTTGTTAAACAAATGAGTGCACAAATCAACACGTAGATGATTTGAGTTTAGGAGAAAGTGAGGATATAAATGGATCATAATGTGTCAGTGTGCAAAAAGTGGAAGAATGGAAAAGGAAAGCAATAGCTATTACTGAAGTTTCTAACAGCACAAGAAGTGATAATATCAAAGAAAAAATGGAGACAAGTTATACATCCAAAGCAACTTACAACTAAATAAATTTATAATGCACACAGAGACACACTATAATATTGCATGATATTATATTATAACATATATAACAACCCTCTTTATTTGTGGATTCTGTATTTGTGAGTTTGCTTACTCACTAAAACTTATTTGTAGTCCCCAAGTCAATACTCGCAGTGCTTTCTCAGTCACCTGCGGACATGCACAAAAAAGCTCAACAAAGCAAAAAATAAAAATAGAATTATGATTTATCAGAAATAAATAAACATGTCACTATTTCCAGATGACATGAATTGGTTTCATAGAAAATCCAAAAGAATCGGTAGATCAACTATTAGAATAAATGAATTAAGTAAGTCACTAAATATAAAACCAACATAAAAAATTACTTAATTTTGATGTACAGTTGACCCTGAAACAATGCAGGGGTACAGAGTGCTGACTCCTGCACAGTCAAAAAACCATGTATAACTTCTGACTCCCCAAAAACTTAACTACAGTTGTCCCTCAGTATCCAGGAGAGGATTGGTTCCAGTACCCTCCCCTCCGATACCAGAATCTGCAGATGCTCAATTTTCTTATATAAAATGGCATAAAACAATGTATAGGGTTAGCCCTCTGAATCTGTGGATTCCCAACCGTGGGTGAGAAATACTGTTTTTGATCTGGGGTTGGTTGAATCCATAGATGCAAAACCTGGAGATATAGAGGGATGACTGTATATTTATTGAAAAAAATCTGCATAGAAGTAGACCCACGCAGTTCAAACCCATGTTGTTCAAAGGTGAGCAAACAATGAGAAAAGAAATGTATCAACAAACAATAAGAAAACACCATTTGAAAGAGTATCCTATATAATAAAAGACTAATATGCAAATAGACCGAACGGTGGAACAACCGAACAACAGAACCAGTCGCTATGACGTGCGCTGACCACAAGGGGGCGTGCACAGAACATGGTGGGCGTCGGCAGCAGCGGGATGGTGGAGCAGGTGAGCAGGGGCACCAGACCAAGGCGGGGTGCCGGTCGCTGTCATCGGGGCAAGCCTCTGGTGGTTACTGAAAGTTCTTTGCTCCCGTGCAACCATGTTCTGCCCAGCACTCACACCTGCTGCTGGCGCCGGCCCCACCAGCACCTGCTGCCAGCACCAGCCCCGCTCACACCCGCAGCTGGTGCTGGAGCCACCGCTCACACTCGCTGATGCCTGGCACCGGTCCCGATCGCTGTGCCATCAGCAGGTGCAAGTGGCAGCAGCCGGCCCTGATCATCCGTGAGTGCTTCTCCACCTCCCCCTGCTCCTGAGGGGTGATCGGGGCAGCAGCTGCTGCTCGCATCTGCTGACGGCACTGGCCCACTTACACCATCTGCTGGCGTTGGCCCCAATTGCTCAGTGCCATTAGTGGGTGCGAGTGGGGCCAGGGCTGTCAGTGCGTGGGAGCGGCAGTGGTGGGAGTGGGGCTGCTGGCAGACAGGGGACCAGGGGCCATAGCGGGATTGGCCGGGTGGGGGCACAGAGGATGGGCTGAGACCCGCATCTGTGCTTACCGCAGCCTCGTGACCCACAGTTCCTTTCAAGGTGCAGAATTCGTGCACTGGGCTCCTAGTCAACAATAAAATTCTTAGGAACAAAACTAACAAAGATATGCTAGATCTCTACACTAAAAACTATGGACATAACTTAAAGACACTGAGCCACAGAGTTAGAGAAGATATTTGTAAAACACATCTAACAAAGTATTCAATACAGAATCTACACTAATAAAAGACAAACATGCAAATTGACCATACCTTCGCTATGCCTGAAGCCACGCCCACCAGCCAATCAGAGAGACTATATGCAA
>NW_005879059.1:0-7234 GCF_000147115.1 Myotis lucifugus | reverse complement strand
TGTGTGAGTCATACTGCAGATGGGTCTGGTGTTTTGTCTAGGACATCATAAACCGATCATTACAACAATGTCACGCCACTACACACGGAAATCAAACTGAAAGCGTGATACGCGAAATTAAATCCACAGGGCCAACCCAGCATCTTCACTAACCGCGGCGGCACCGTCAGCCCCCGAGCCCAGACGTGGCCGGCCATGCGGACGGCGACCGCAGCCCCCGCCCCGTCCGGCCGCCCGCTCCCACCCTCACCGAACGCCGACGCAGACACACAAATCACACACTCAGACAAACACGCGCCCTGACAGCCGCGCACGCCCGCTCACACTCGGAGCCACACGCCATCCCGGCCCGGGTGTGTGCGCGCGCGCGCGTGTGACAAGCCATCCCCCCGCTGCCTTCCCTCTCACCGCGACCCCGCGTCCCCATCCTCGCCAACCGGCGCCCCGGTGGCCCCCGACGCTGAGACCCAGCCCCAGCTCACCCCGCCGGGCTGAGCCACACCACCCGGCCGCCCCTCCGCCTCGGTTCCGGGGAGGTCTCAGCCGGACGCCCTGCCCCGGCTCCGGGCCCCACTTCTCAAAGCAGGAGTCCGAGACAGAACCCCTGGAAACGCGCACCGCTGAAAACAGGTCATCCCTGCCCCCCACCAAAAACGGACGGCCTGCCCCCGGCACACGGGTGCTCCCCAACCCCAGCCCGGCGAAGGCAGTGACGCTGGGGGCACGGTGGGGTGGGGGGTGGAGAAAAGCCAAGGTGGGGTGGGGGTCCCCGAGCTGCCTCCTCTGGACGGCCCGAGCCCTCCTTACTCAGACGCCCCCCGAGTTTCACAGGCGCCCACAGAGCGTGCCCCCCTCTCCGTCGCCTCCCAGCACCCAGCTGTGCTCCCGCAGGACTCCCACCTCGGCTCCCGCAGGACTCCCGCGCCCACCCGCTTCCCCTCCACCGCCGCGGGACGCACGAGCTCCCGGCCCCGGACTCACTGCTGGTTGGAGCTGTTCCAGTACACGGTGTGCCGGTTTCCCAGCGCCCCCCCGGGGCCCGGGGCCAGCAGCGGCAGCAGCGGCACCGGCACGAGCAGCAACAGCAGCAGCAGCAGCAGCGCAGCCGCCGCCATCCCCCGAGCCGCCGCCGCCGCCCCCCAACTGAGCCCCGCGCTCCGGGCTTCTGGCTTCCCAGCTCCCCGCTGCCGCGGCCGCCGGGCCCAGGAGCCGTAGGCCACGCCCCCCGCCTTTCCCTCCGCCCGGCGCGCTCCCGACGCCCCGCCCTGGGCGCGCTCCCGCCGGCCCGCGCCGTGTGGGCCTGGAGTGCGCGGCGCGTGAAAGATGGAGCCGTGCAACCCGCGCGCTCCTCGCCTTCTCCCTTCCGAGGTTTAATTTGCTACCGCTGGTCATGAGTTCTCTGCTCCCTAGTCTGGAGTTCCCAATACGAGATCGCCATCTGGGAGTGAGTCACACTAATTTCTTGGATGCGGGTAGAATACTTTGAAACAATAGTGGGGGATCCTGGTACCTCTTCATCAGTAGCACTAGACCCCCCTCCTTTTTGAACGGTCTGGCCCTCTGCTCCTTCCACTGCCCCTCTTCCCCTGTGAATGGAGAGTCGGGGGGAGGGGGGGGGCTTAGAGGGTGTGGACAAACCCTCAACTGGCACCAACACCTGACAGCTGTTGACCTGAAGCTCCCACCTGAGCAGGAGGCTTATTTTTCGTGGGGGTGGGGTAGAGGAGCTCAGCCCCCAAGAATGTCAGTCCTGGGTGCTGGGAGGGCCCCAGCAGTCCAGGGCCGAGGTGGAGGAGGTACCCAGGAGAGTCAGCTGGAGCAAACCAGGCTTTCCTGGGGCGGACACACACACACACACACACACACACACACACACACACACACATCCTCACATACTCTGGCAGGCCCCCTCCCAGTGCAGGGATGTCCTCAGGTATTCTCAGGCCTACTCTCATCAACACTGACAAGAGGGCAGAGGGCAGAGCACCCTGGGTCCCAGCTCTCACCACAGTCATTGTCCTACAGCGACACCCAAGCTCAACATCACACACACACAGTCAGGAAAAAGCAGACACCCAGAAGCTGACACCAATTTATAGACACACACATGCCCCCTGCACGTGCGCGCGTGCGCACACACTCACAGGTAAAGGTAATTTCAGATAACTAGAGATCTGTAGAAACACAGACACTTAGATATACAGAGACAGGGGAGCATACATCAGACACATGCACACACGCACCTCATACACAGACCTACATGCACCCGCTACGCACGCGTAGCTCCGTGCTCTCTTTTCCTAGGACGGAGAAGTTGAGCGAAAGTGTCGACAATCCTGTTCGCCTCCCATCTCTTCTCTTTTGGAGAGGCTCAGACTGAGTGACCCGGAGAACCAGGCCTCAGACCAGGTTCTCAGAACTCAAGCCAACCACCTGTGTGCAGGGGGACAGGCATAATGTTCCTTCCGTCTTTACCGCAGGAGAGAGAACACACAGGCACCCTTTATCCACTTACCCTTGGCCGGACAGAAGTCCTGACCACAAGCCCACCTTGGTGCTGGGCTTGGGGGAAGGGCAGTGTCATCCAGAACAGGTCCCGTGTCTAGTGCTGCTCTGTGCTCCCTCAGCTCCTCTCCACCCCAGGAGATCTCCTCTCCCTTCTCAGGAGCCAGAAAATAAATTGGGCCCCTTGGGCTGGGAAGGGAGACTGCAAACAGCTCTCCCGCCCCCGAGACTCCTATCCCCGAGGAGATGTGTTTCACCTGAGTGATGCTAACCTGCCTGCTCCAGGTGCCACAGATCCCAGCCCCTTCCCTGCCTGCCACACGCCCTGCTCTGCAAAGGGAGGCTTCTCTCTGTGGGGCTCACAGTTGCCCATAATCACAGGGAGTCGGAGCTTGTTGGCTGAGGACCTTAGATTTGATTTTAGAAGCTCTAGATCCCTGTTGGTAGAGTCTGGATCCCACTTACGGCTGTGGGCCCTTTTCTGTAGGGCCCAGATCCTCCTCTTTAGAAACTAGCACTCTCACATCCACCCTCCAAGAACTGAGCCCCTTTCTCTAGCATCTGGAGCTCTCTTGATAGGATTTAAGCCTCTGGATCTGGATACTCTCTGTAGGACCTAGGCCTGTGTCTATACAAGGCCCAGAAATCAGGATTTTAAAAAGATTCCCAGGTGATTCTAATGTGCAGCCAAGTTGAGAACCACTGGTCTATAGGATCTGGTGCGTTGCCTGTTTGGGCCTCTATCCAAATCAGCTGATGGCTGACCTGACCTTTTGTGTGAATTAGAAACAGCACCCCTCTATGCAGACCCAGTCCTTAGGGGGCATCTCTTGGCAAATGGTGCCTGTGTGCAAAAACAAAGGTGCCACTTCCTTCAGCAGAAGGTGGCCCTATGTGTCTCCCTACCTTGGGCTCATGTCACCCTGGACTCCCGCTGAGGTCGCTTCTTTGTGCCAGGCACAAACCACACGACTGTACGTATCAGTTCTGACTACAGGGCATACACTGCCAGCTATAATGCCTAGCCCAGGGGTGGGCAAACTTTTTGACTCGAGGGCCACAATGGGTTCTTAAACTGGACCGGAGGGCTGGAACAAAAGCATGGATGGAGTGTTTGTGTGAACTAATATAAATTCAAAGTAAACATCATTACATAAAAGGGTACGGTCTTTTTTTTTTTTTTAGTTTTATTCATTTCAAACGGGCCGGATCTGGCCCGCGGCCCGTAGTTTGCCCACGGCTGGCCTAGGCTGTCTATAGGCCTCTACTCAAGGGTTCTGGATTCTCTAAGGATTGGTTCTCTGTGTTTAAGATCTGGGCCACTGTCTACATGCCTGGGATCTGACCTGAGGTAGGCCTCTTTCCATGGCATCTGGGTTGCCATCAATGGGGTCTAGGCCTCTGTTTATAACTGTGACTCAAATTTTTCCTGATTGTGTATTTTGCATTTGCAATATAGTAAACACAAACACACACATTCACATATAACTGGAACAGTAATTTTTATGAAACAACACTTACCTTTACTGCTTACCTTTACTACAGAGGATACACTTTGATATTTTTCTTCTGTTCTATTCTTTAAAATTTTTTTTCAAATATGGCCCTGGCTGGTGTGGCTCAGTTGGTTGAGCATCGTCCGATGCACTAAGATGTCACTCCGGTCAGGGCACATGCCTGGGTTGCGGGCTGGATTCCCCCGTACGGGGTGTGCAGGAGGTAGTCAATCGATGTTTCTCTCTCTCCCGCTCCCTCTTTCTCTCTCTAAAATCAATAATAATTAAAAAACACATTAAAATGTTTTAAATAAAAGGCTGATTGAAATCCATAAAATTGATTTCTTGATTTTACCACCTCTAATGGGTTACAAGCTATAGTCTGAAACACTGGTGCCTAAGGCCTGGGCCCAGATCAACACTTCTCTGTAGGGTGAGGGCCTCTGTGGAGCCGGGTTTCTCTCCCAGGACTGGGCCTCTCTCTAGGGTCTCAGGCCTCTTTTTCCTCTCCTGCAGGCTTTGCCTTCATTTCCTTCTGACCCTCAGGCTTTCCAGTACATGGCTAGCTGCCCTGTTCTCTCCAGGAGGCAGGGAGCTCAGGCTCTTGGGAGCTCTCCGAGCATGGTACCTCACCCCTCTGCCCCTGAGGCCTAGGAAGCAGGGAGTTGAACAGGTCAAGGGCAGAGTGAGTACTCAGGCTGTGTGGCCCAAGATGGCTCCCAGGAATTCGGGTGGTAATCAGGGAGCTCAGCTGAGCTGTGTTCAATAAATCATGGAAGCTCGGGCCTGAGGGAGAGGGAGGCCAGGAGGGAAGGGGGGGCCATGAATAAATAATTAATTTAAACAATGAACAAGGAGCCCTGGCTGGCTTGGCTCAGCACAGTGCACCAAGGGGCTGCGGGTTTGATTTCCAGTCAAGGGCACACACCTGGGTTGCAGGTTTGATTCCCACCTGGGTCAGTGTGGCACATGTGGGAAATGACCATTCTCTCTCTCTCTCTCTCTCTCTCTCTCTCTCTCTCTCTCTCTCTCTCTCCCTCTCCCTCTCCCTCTCTCTCCCTCCCTTCCTCCATTCCAGTCTCTCCGAAAATCAATGGAAAAAATATCACCCAGTATTAACACAAATCAATCAATCGATAAAAATAAAAACAAAAAATAAACAAGGAGCCTGTGAGAAGGGGGCTCGGACATGTGTGTGAGTGGGAGAAGCAGCTGCCAGCCCCAGACATAAAATATTCACAGGTTTTCCACCCAGCACAGGGCCCATGTATGTGCCCAGTGCTGGCAGGGGCTTTGTGTGGTTCTAACATGGGAACCTGGGTGCTAACAAGGAAGGCCATGCATGGGTCTTCTGACTTCCAAATGTATGTGTCAGCACGGTCCTCTAATGTCCATGAGTTGACATGGAGCTACACGCGTGACTGACAGCAGGGAACACAGTGCTCTGCTGTGTGGTCCAGGACACAGGAAATGAGGATGCAGGGCAGGTAGGTGGGGTCGGGGTGTAACAATCTCTCATCCTAGTCATGCCCTGATCCCTCTAATGAGCCTGGCAAGCTGAGGAGCCTGAATCGGGAGGCGTCTCGGGCGTTAGACTGGGGGTGTGTGGCTCCTGCGAGGGCGCTTCGAGCAAGCTGAGAGGGAGGCCGCCTGGCTTAGCAGTTACCAGGATGGACTTGGGGTCGAATTCCAGTCCTACCACTCATTGGCTGTGTTAGTCACTTCACTCCTCTGAGACGGTAAAGTGGGGCTAGTCACACTCTGCCTGGAGGAGCTGGCTGTTGTGGGGATTAAGATTCATGTCTGGGAAGCCCTGAGCACGGGGTTTAGGACCTACAGAGCCTGGTTAATGGGGGCCTCCTTGTCATTATGATGACGAGCTTATCTCTTGAGGTCCACCTACCTAGACCAGCCTCCTTTTCCATTTGTTCCTCCCCATCTCCAAGCTTCTCTAATAGCTATCATAGTGGGAGCGGTGGCCTAGGGCTTGGGGAGAAAGGGTGGGGTGGGAAAAGATTAGATAGCATCAGGGGGGAGGAGAAATTACAGCCCAAAACGGGAGGCCCAATCCTTGACAGAGTGGAAAGGAGGGCTCCTTGACCCTCTCCTCAGACCCCAGAGCCTCTCCTTCACCCCTCAATATTCCCTTGAAGACTCTCTTCTCTTTCCCTGTCACGCCTAATCTAGCTTCCTAGCAAGTGGCTGCAAGAAGACAGAGGGGATTGCGGTAGAGCCTCTGACTTATAGGAGAACCATCCCGACTCCCTCTCAACCCTCATGCTTGTCCTCACTACCAGAGCTCTAGCTACCAACCTCCGCCTACAGCAGCCAAGGGCTTCCCTGGCAAAGATGGCTCTGTCTGGGCAAAACCCAGAGAAATGGCATCCCAGAGTGGGCGGGGAGGATCCTGGCTGGAG
This sequence comes from Myotis lucifugus, assembly GCF_000147115.1. NCBI lineage: Eukaryota > Metazoa > Chordata > Mammalia > Chiroptera > Vespertilionidae > Myotis > Myotis lucifugus. The sequence continues at coordinate 816 of NW_005879059.1, read as the reverse complement.
AGAGCCGGAGAGGGCCAGGGTGGAGGACCTGGGCCTCCCAGTAGGCCGCAGCATTCCCCAGCCCTCTCGTGTACCCTGGAAAGGATCCGTTCCCTTCGGGAGAAAACAGCAGACAGGTCTGAGCTGGCCTGCTCCTCAGAAGACAGAAGAACAGGCTGGGGGAGGGGGCCTGAGATCTTAGTGGAGTGGTGGCTGTAACCCCCATGGCTCCTCTGGGGAGCCAGGAGCAGAGGGAGTATGGCCCAGGCACACCCTACCACAGCCTGGGGCTCAGCCCTTTGCCCCCCTTGGCCAGTCTTCTGCCACTTGGAGAGCCAGGTGTCTGGGCCCCTACGGGGGAAGACGGTGCCTGCTCACCCCTTCCCGAAGAGCCAACATCGGTTCTTCACTTCCCCTCCCCTGGGCTGGGCAGGTTCGGGCTAATCTTCGCAAGAGCTTCACAGCAAACATTGATCTGTAATAAAACCACAACGTGTGTTCAGGAGAAGGGATTCCAGACACAGAGAGATCCAGACAACACACAGACACACTCACACACACAGACACACACACACAGCTCTGGGAGGCAGACGCCAGCGGCCCTGAAAACACAGCTAGGCATGGACTCACACTGAGTCGAAGGCACATCCCCTCCCTACCATAAACGTTGTCCTTCAAAACCCAAGCCTGCTCTGACAGCCTATTTCCCTGTGTTATCGTAGCACTTTGTACATAGCTCTGTAATAGACTTGCACTTGGCATTATAATTATTTGTTAGCCAGTTTGTCTTCTCCAGTAATCTGAAGGTTTCCTAAGGGAAGAAATCTTGTCTTGTGC
>NW_005879058.1:0-7234 GCF_000147115.1 Myotis lucifugus | reverse complement strand
TATATATATATATATTTTATTGATTTTTTACAGAGAGGAAGGGAGAGGGATAGAGAGTTAGAAACATCGATGAGAGAGAAGCATCGACCAGCTGCCTCCTGCACACCCCCTAATGGGGCTGTGCCCGCAACCAAGGTACATGCCCTTGACCGGAATCGAACCTGGGACCCCTCAGTCTCCAGGCCAACGCTCTATCCAGTGAGCCAAACTGGCTAGGGCAGTCTAACAATATTTTAAAGATAAAGGGCATATCTTATCTATCTCTTTTAGATAAGAGATGGTTAGCTCTGGCTTTCTAGTTTACCAGAACTACCCAGGTTTCATATTTGTTTTCCACCTGTTTTTTCAATTCACTGGGACATCCCAGGCTCTTCAAATAATTCATCTTTTTGAAATAAGAAAGCCAGAGTTAGCTTCTGACACTCTCAACCAAAGAACCTTACTTATCTATTTTGGTATTACAATTTTTAAAAATTTCATAGCATAATTATGGCTATTTTCACAGTAGCTACTACTGCTCCTGGGGATAAACTGTGGCCTCTCAAATCTTTGATTATTTGAAGCTGGCATATACACAAAAATATATTATAGATATAAATATGCATGTAAACATACACATACAAATATCAACTGAAGATTGTTTGACTGTGGTTGGTGGGCACACAGTGTAATATATAGATCTTATATGATAGAAATGTACACTTGAAGCTTATATGATCTTATTAACCAATGTCATCCCAATATATTTATTAGAAATAAATAAATATCAAGGGGTACAACATATCTTTCTTGATAAAATAGCTCCACTCAGGAAAACGTGTCTCTTAATGTGAGGTGCTGAGAGCAGTACTTTGTTTTGTTCCCTGATGTATCTCAGACCCAGGCAAGTACTTAGAACATAGCAGTTCTTTAAAACTGTGTGTTGAAGGAGAGAATGGATGAAGAAATAAATGAACTAAGTAATTTACTGTTTTTAAAACAGAATTAGAAATATTGACTCTGGGTAGAGATTACATTTGCCAATGTTGCTCCAGAAAATGTATTTTCTGGGTGATACTTAGCTTTATAATTTCTAAAAAAAAATGGGCTAACTTAGTTTAAATCTTGGCATATTTTGCCAAATCAGTTGCAGAGTCTGAAATCTAAGTATTAAACTCAAGCTTTGATTCCCAAGAAAATTACTACTTATAACTAAGCTGACAATTGGTAAATAACCAAACTAGATAGAGGTTTTCATATCTGATTCTTTTTTATATTCTCAGTTATTATTAAACTATTAAATAGTTATTTCAAATAACTCTTTAGGTAAGTTTTATTTTCCTCCTTTTACAATGGCTTTTAAAATATGACAGAATTTTAAAAGTGGCTTTTTTGAGAGAGTCAAAAAAATTCAACATCTGATCCCTGTGTGCAAGAGAGGTGATCATTCGCTTTCATTAGTTAAGCATTACCAAAAATAAAATATATGTATCTATTTGGCCTGAACAAATATATATATATATATATCAAATGTGGAATCATATAAGTAGATATAAATCACAACCAGTCAAAATATGAGCACATACAAAGAAATGAAAGCATGAAGGCAATTTTGAGAGGAAATGAGGAGAAGAAATAATGCTGTAAGTATTGTTCTGGAATTGAACAGATTTTTCTTAGAGATAGTGTATTCAAATATATCATTTGAGTTCTTGTGAAACTAAATCTATCCAACTCACCTTCATACAACCAGTCAGCAATCCCATTAAAAATAATTCCTTCTTTTCCAGAAGATGTCAGTCGCAATGAACTGCTCTTTATATCAGGTTGATAGTAGATATTATTCTCAAAGATATAAATCTGGATCAGGAAACATGTAAAACAAACAAACCCAACATATTAGGAAACCTTTTTTAAAGCTTTCGTATTATAGAACAATAGCTGAAGAGCTAAGGGTTTTATTTGTCAGTTTTCAATTTGTCTTTATTTAATGCATATTTTTGTATTCCCTTTAATTATTAATAGTTATTTATTTCCCTATCATATCAATATCAAACTATCATCTAGAAATAACATGATCCTCACTATTTAAAGTTTTAAACCCACATTTTCAACCACAACTTTTCATCTACTTAATAATCTCTTTCTCTTACTTTAAAATTGGTTTGGATTTGAGATAATATTTTGTACCCTCAAGAGACTGAAAACTATACCAGATACCATTTTAGTAACAGCCAACTGACTGTTTGAAAGGCTTCAAGTTGGCATCTTTCGTTTTACTTGTTGTGGTCAGTGAAATAATATTTACAGAATCTCTCTGATTTCTATCTAGCTCCATATACAGATCTGCTGATAAAAGGAAAAGAAGATAGAATTGCTTGTAATTGTTAAGTCAACACACTTCACTATGCCCCACTCTCTTCTGGCAATTCTTTCCCAAATAGCATAGCAGTAATAATAACCTTGTGCCTGAGAGTTTAGGAAAGATTTTTTTATTTAAACACATCAGAGAGTCTTCCAAAATAATATCAACAACAATAACAGCCCCAATAATGTCAACTACAAATAATATCAACAAAATAATAGCAACATCAGGGTGAAATTATTTATAACCACTTTAAAATATTTTTAATGATAAGCATTTCAAACTGCTGGCCAATGTGATAATATAACCTTCATAGAACCGTGTTTCATCCACATATTGAAGGGAATAGAATACTGTCCACCATGAGCCAAATTGCTATTTTGATTGAACATTCTACTAAGAATGTGAAAGCTGGCCTAGTGCCCACGTGTTCCAGCCTGCTAAAGGATCATTACACAAGAGCAAATACAGCAAACAGCATAGCTTCTAAAATAATTATTTGATTAATTATGAGGCCCTAGATTTATAATCTTGGTATGCACAATGATGAAAGCAATGTTAATATCCAGAATATTTGGTTGATATTCTGCTTTGATTTTGAGGATTTGGCAAGCATTTAACAGTTAGAGTATTTAATTAATCATTCCACCACTACCTGACATTTATATTACAGGTGAGAATGTTAATAGAATAAAAAGAATTTGGCAAAGGAGAAGAAAGAAATATACAACAGGGTATTTAAAAGTATGGGCTATATAATAGGGCAGCCTAAATTTAAAATCTCAGTGACTTGGATACTTTTCTGTAGCTTTCTAAAATCTTAGTCCTCTCCTTTAATAAATATTTATGTCTAATTTCTAGATATCTGTTGTAGGAATAAATGAGATGATGAATATAGAGCATATAGCACATGTGTCTATTACTAGAAGCAAGGCTGACCACACTCAGGATAATTTGGTTTAAAATCCTGAGCTTTATGAAGATTCCAAACTCTAAATCAAAACAAAATCTCTACAGCTTCAGGCAAGGTATAAATTATCCCAAACTATTGATCAGTGCTACACGTGGTGCTGATGTGAAAATTTATTAGGAGTAGTAGTGGAACAGTACCAGCAGGAAAAGAAGGAAGAGGAGAGTTATTAGCAAATAATATTTACTGCTTTTGCTTCATTTAGGAAGTTTTCAAGTGATAATAGAATATAGAAATAAGATTATTATTGAAAGCATATGTGTCACACTTTGGCAAAAGTTTAAGACCTATATCTCAGGTGTCATAAAACTGGATGGAAGTTAATTTTAATGACGTTCACAGTCCCTCATGACAGAAAAAATATTAACTTTCTTCCAGCCATCTAAAGCTTAAGTTCCACATCTTTTGTAAAACTTACAAACAATATATGAAATAGTCACACAAAGTCCTCCAGACTTAGAGGGAATCTTCTCTTTGGATCTGAACTTCTGATTAGGGTTTGTGAGTAATGACAATTCAGATCATCCACACCCAGGCTGCTTAAGCAAAGTGGCTATTATTATTAGGAGTAGAAGTGACTTAACTCAAAGTAAAATTGTTCCAAATCCTCTGCTTTCTGAAGGTAAAAACAAACACAAACAAACAAACAAAACCCTCTAAGTCAAATATTAATAAAACCTCTATGATTTCATCAGATGTATAAATTATCCTAAACCATTGACCAGTAATTACATTTATAGTTGAAGAACAGAGTGGATGATATTCAGGATCCATAAGAAACTGACATCTGCTTCAATGTAAAAGATCCAGCAATATGGAATCAGAATTTTAATGTCATTCACTCAAAGCTACAATACCAGAGATTATCCAAAAGATCATTTTTCTGTGGACAAAAATTACTCACTGCCTTCATGAAAATGTACATTCATAATTTCCCAACCCCTTTCAATCGTCAAGGTATTTCCAAGAATTATATAGTTTCAAATAACAATCACAAACTCTAAGCACTACCTTAGCAATACAAGAGCTGCAACTATTTTCAAGTCCGAGGTGAACACACTGATGAGTTTAAACTGGAACTAAATGGCAATCATCAAGGGCTGCAGCTAGTTTTCAATCACATTGAAAATATGACAAACACTAGTATCATTTATCCTAATGTTGCTGATTAAGCTGTCATAATATTTTGATGTCATTAATCAATTCTTTCAGTGAGCCACCTGAACAGTATAACAAATAGAAACGGGTAGCTGTGTGACCATTTAACTCTTCAATCTATAGAGCAACCCAACTACCCATTTTTTAAACATTAATTATTTTAATACACTTACAAAATAATTCCAAATTGGTAAAGTCACCATTAAGGGAACGGGAAGACAGCAGAAATACTATGTTCTGAATCATGACAAGTTGAGAAATATGTAATAAGAGTTTCAAGAAATCATTCTAATAAATCTGTTAGTCAATATTGCTAATTACCAAGTGATCAGACATACAGTTATTGCTGGGTAGAATTTTTTTCAAAGCGGGTTTTCAATTTTCTGTCTTTTCTGCCCCCTGCCACAACCACCAGCAATGCTTCAATGGTGGAAAATAGGCGTGGATCAAATTCTTTCCCCACCCCTAGCCAATTGGTAATGGGCTATAGCTAGAAATGAACCATTGGTGTTAAAGGTCATTAAGAGTTTGAGATTGAGTGACCACAGTGTAAACTAGCCCATTGTGACAGATTCAAATGGAGATAATACCTGATACAAACACAGCAGACTCTCCCAAACTTTTCACCAGCTTAAAAGAAAACAAAAAACCAGCAGAATAAAACAAATATATAACTGAATATTGAATCTCTTTTAACTGAAATATTACTGAAAAGCTATTCTACCCTTACTGATTTAAGTGATTTATCATGATAATTTTACATTAGAAAACTGAATTATTAAAAAATCCCCAAGAATTGTAATGATGTAAGAGAATCTGTAAAGTTACAGTGGAGTTCAGATAGTCTTTGGGTAGCCTTCTACTGTGACTTATTTTCTGGGGAAAAAAATTACGACTTTCCCAGATAACTCATTCTGGCAGGGATATGGTGAAAGGCATGCTTTCCTATGTTGATGGTGATAAGGATTAGCTAGTTAGCTTAATTAGGCAGATAGAAAGAGTAGGGGTGGGGGGGAGCATCCAGGAGGATGGAGGCATTTCTGGCCTGAGCAATTAAAATGGCAGCCACTGTGAACAATATAGAATTTCCTCAAAAAACTAAAAATGGAACTCCCATTTGACCCAGTGTCCCACTTCTAGGAATATATCCCAAGATATATCCCAGGTGCCAGAGGGAAGCAGGTGCCGGCAGCTGGGGGAGGAAAACCTACTCTTGCATGAATTTAGTGCATCGGGCCTCTAGTAGTATAGTATAGTATAGTATAGTATAGTATAGTATAGTATAGTATAGTATACATCATTTCCTATGTAAGCTCTAATGAGTTTGCCTTTTAAATTCTTCTCATATTTAAACCCTTATTTTTATTTTTCACAATTTCTTTAGTTCAGGTCTTCTGTTTACTTTGCAATACTATACTATACTATACTATACTATACTATACTATACTATACTATACTATATAGATACTAGACAGTATAGTATCTAGTCTGCTATCTTAATAGTTTTCAATGTGATTAGTCGAAATGTTTCTTAACTGTGCCCTTCCCTTTGCTCAGAGCATTTCGTGGCTACCTATCCCCTAAAAACATATGATACAAACTCCTTAATCTGGCATTTAAGATTATCTATGGTATATTAGCCCCAACCTATGTCCTATTATTTTCATTATATTCCTATTTTGTAGCATCCCAATTAGAGAAGTCCTCACCACCTGAACACAAACCACAATTCACATTTTACATATTCTTGTCTTACGCTTTTCACTTCATGAGTAGTTTATATAATTTTACACCTTAAACATGTACTGTATCTCAATACATGTTTAAGAAGGCAAAGGAAATGAAAAGTATACCTTTTTTAGTGAACATTACCAATTGTCTGGCATTTTTCAAAATACTTTCAAAACATTATCTCATTTATTCCTTATTTCAATTTTATCACCCTAATGACTATCAGTATATTATTAAAAGCCATAGTGTATCATCCAACTTTACAAAAATTATGTTTCCTTAATTTAACAGTATGCAATCAATTCTAAGTGTCCATTTATATAATGCAAAGTAAAGCTATGAACACAAGTTTGATTACCTCTGACATTTTGACTTTGAATAAATCTCTGTGGGTTATTGAGCACTGCTTTCATTTACCTGCAGGATCATCACTAAGATATAGAACAACTCATTCAAATCATTCATGTCACCTTTGCACCAGCACCTGACATTCTGGAGATAGAATCACTATCAGAGAACTCTCATCCTTTGACATTTGCAATTATTCATATCAGGAAGCCCTTTCAAAGATTTCTTAATACCTTTACAGAACATTATGCATTTTCAAAGAAGTGAAATATAACCCTTTGTCTTAAATTCATAATTATGTAAGTCACTTTTCAGTTCCAAAGCCCTATTATCCATACTTTAATTTCTGGAGAAAAATGGATACCAGATAAAAGTTAGCGAAGAGATAACTGAAGACCAACTCCAATCAATGAAGTGTAACAGCAGACTCTTTTGGCTACATCAATCCATAAATCTCCTTTAGAATAAGAGAAGATCTTATGATAAATAGGTCATCTTGATAATTAAAAATAATAGTACAAATATTTATGGGCCTCAAGTATTAAACTGGGATACATAGAATCATCACATTTTCATATCATTAAAATATATGTATGTACATATGTATATGTTTAAAATGAATCCCTTTCCTTCTTCACTCCACTTTCTTTTCTTTCATTTTTCCTTTATTACCCCATTTTCTT